>NC_089807.1:45123041-45130541 GCF_029633855.1 Hoplias malabaricus
GTTTCCACGCCGTTATCACAACAGCGGCGTCGTTCCTCGGCCCAACCCCGGCTTCCTCTCGGCTCCGAGGCTAAAGGCTGTGCCTCGGGGACTGCCATTTCGCTTTATTGCAAATTAAAGCCGGCGGGAGACGGAGGTGCGAGCGATCGACGCCGCGGCGCGTGATGGAGGGCAGAGAGACGGAGATCCGCGGCTAAGAGCAGAGCCGGAGAGCACTCTGGAGGGAAATAAGTTAAATTAAGTAAATTGCAAAGGCAAATAAAGGCGAGAGCTGGGCTTTTTCCCCGCGCTCGCTCCTGTGTGTCATGCGGAGAGCTGAGGATGTTCATTTGCTGCGAGATCATTTGCTCAACCCCCGCCCTTTTCCCTCTTTTTTTTTTTCCTCCTCTGGTTTCCCCCCTTCGTTAATATCCCTCCCCCCTCCCGTTCCACACGTCTCTCGCTCCGTGTCCGCGCTTGTTAATTGTAGTTAAAGGTCTGTGTGGGTAAGAAGAGGCAGAGATGATTTAGGCCTCGTAAACACAGTAAACACGGCCCTTAGCCGGAGATAGCTGCACTCACACGACATCAAAGCATAAATTAGGCAGCCATTACGGCTCAGAAAAGCCTTTGAGATGATTTGCTCGACGCAGCCTCCGCTGAGAGTGACCATTACGCGACTTTGACTCTAATGAAGTTTAATAAAGTTTACCCCTTTCCTCGCGCCGCTGTTTTCCCTGTTTCATCTTGATTGCTAAAAGGTATTAGGAGTAATGAGGAGCTTCTGGCCCTGATCCACAGACGGGGAACACACAAAGACTCGTGTTTAAAGCCTGTTTTGATCGAGAGTGAAAGCTTTGCCCCCTCCATCAATTATTCGTTTTTAAAAAAGAGCACGTAATGATTTAACGCTCCATCGTCGTCTTCTTCTGCGCCCTGTTGTAAAAACGAGAGCGGCACCGTCAGGGTGTGTGTGTGTGTGGGGGGGGTGGTGTTAAACGCCACGGCCGGCGCCGATTACAGAGCGAGAGAGCGGACGGGATCACCCCAATAGGAGTCACTCTTCAGGACACAGCACGTGAGAACACACTTGTGCCGCAGGAAGTGCGTCTCTGCTGAGGTCCGAAAAGATCCAGTTCAGAACCAGGTGAAGAGAGTTCTACAGCCTTTGGACCCTGGTGTAGAAGCGAGGCTCTCTGAGACGAACAGGAGCTGTGACTCGGAGCCACACCCGGCTCTAGCCTGGGTTTCTGTATCCAGGTTGTTTCTGGATTCTGTTCACACTTCTCTGTGGGTTCTATCACCACTGCCCTGTATCACAGACTCTCTCCCTCTGTCTGTTGCTCGTGTGCTGCTCCTTGCAGTTATGCCCCCCCCCCACCCCCGCAGCCAGTCTGATTTCCTTCCTCATGCTTCGAGACGCCTTGGTTCCTGCTGCTCTCCTGGTTTTCTCCTGGTCCAGCCCCGCCCCTGCGTGTCCGGTACTAGACCTTGTCCTCGTGTCTCCTCCAGCGGTGCTTGTCCAAATGAACCCTGCAGCTGCTTGTATTCTCCCTCTCACACCCCGTTTCTCTCAGGAGACGCTGGGACGCAGATCGATTGACGGACACTTGTCATTTGTCTGAACAGACGAGTCGCGGTGTTCACCGTGTTCCTCAGTTCCCTGTCCCTTCCTCTGATCGACTCCCGGTGTGTTCTACGCTCTCAGAGCTCAGGAATACACTTTAAAAACAGCGGCCGAGGACAAGGCTGCGTTCTGCTCACGAGTCAAAGACCGTTAGTGCTGTCCCTCTTTGATTGGCTGTGAAGGGGTGGAGAGACCGGTTTGTGACTTTGTAAACAGAAGGTGAACAGGAAACACAGAAGACTGAGTAAATGACGTGATCAGGTCCGTGTTTGAACGATCGATCTGTTAATGAGAAAATCACACTGAAATCTGCTTAAATCTGTTTGACACCACTTTACACACAGTGCCCCGTCCTTTACCCCCCCCCCCCCCCCCCCCCGTTTCAGACCGTAACACCAACACTGCACTTTCCCTCTTTTCATTTATTGCCCCCTCTCTCTCTCTCTCTCTCTCTCTCTCTCTCTCTCGCTATCTCTCACTATCTCTCTCACTCACTCTTCTCTCTCTCCCTCTCCCACTTCTCTCTCTCACTCTCTCCCTCTATCTCTCTCTCACTTTGTCTCTCTATCTCTCTCACTCTCTCTTTCTCTGTCTCTCTCTCACTATCTCTCTCTCACTGTCTCTCTCTCACTATCTCTCTCTCACTGTCTCTCTCTGTTGCTCTCTCGCTCTCACTATCTCTATCTATCTCTCACCATCTCTCTCACTCTTTGTCTCTCTCTCTCTCTCACTATCTCTCTCTGTCTCTCTCACTATCTCTCACTATCTCTCTCACTCACTCTTCTCTCTCTCCCTCTTCTCTCTCGCACTCTCTCTCTCTATTTCTCTCTCACTTTGTCTCTCTCACTCTCTCTTTCTCTGTCTCTCTCTCACTATCTCTCTCACTCTTTGTCTCTCTATCTCTCTCTCTCTATCTCTGTCTCTCTCCCTCTATCTCTCCCTCTCTCTCTCTCTCTCTCGAAGGCAGGGAAAGATGGAAGGCGTTGTAAAGAATGATATTTTTAATAATGCGTTTATGTATTTTTCCCCACTGAGAGTCTCCTGTCAGTTTTGACCCCATAAAGAATCAGTGTAAATCCACACCTTCGCTGGAACATCGTCGAATGTTTGGTGTCCGGTTCAAACCTATTCTACAGCGAGGGACTTTCAGTTAATCATTTGCCTTACGTCTGTTTTCCAAATTGAAAAATTCAGAAAATGAGCTGTAATTGTGTTTTAAACTGTGCTCTGAATTTGTTCTGATTTGAAAATGAATTCCGGGAGAAAGTGCCGTGTGTGAGGAGTCAGAGGGATGTGATAGGGACATGTAAACACAGCTTCACCGCTGTTAAATAATGAAAAACAGGAGGGAGAGAGAGAGAGAGGGAGAGAGATGACCCCGACACTAACACAGTGTAACGCCTGCAGCCAATCACAGTGAATCCCTCTGAACTGCTGTGAATGTGCTGATGGCCAAGGCCTCGTCCACTGGGGGGGTCTCTACCGTCCAGCCCCCGGCTCAGAACACAGCCGAATCCCTCCGGACGCTCCAAAACCAGCCGTTTTTTATCTTTTTTTCCATTTTTTATCACCCCCCCCCCCCCACCCCTTTCTCGGCCTCAAAGTGCCAGAAGTGTTTTCCTCTGTTGTTGCAGAGCGTCTGCCGCGGAGCTCGCCGGCCAGGATGGACGCGGCGGTCTCCGGGGGTCCTTCTCTGGCCTTTTACAGCCCTCAGCCCCTCAGCTCTCTCAGGTAAAAAGAGCAGATGACTGGGGACGGATGCCTCTCGGCCGTCCGTGAACCTTCCCCGCGCTGGAACCGGGCGGCCAATTAGAGCTGCACAATTACAGCCCGCCCCAGTCTCCACCAGGAAGCAGAGCCACGGGCGAAACACCGAGCACATAAATAAACCCAGAGCGCCGTCCAGTCGTCTGACCGCCCCTCCCCCTTTCATCCTCTCATTTGTTTACTCATGTTTATTTATGCGGACGCCTTTGCGGCCGCGGTACGTCTGTAACTCTTCGTGGCCGAGGAATGGGGGCTCGGTTCCGCTCGCGCGTCTCAGGAACGCGGCGGGTTTGGGTTGGTTTTCGGGCGAATGCTGAAACTCACCACAGTGAAGGTCTGGGGACCGCGGCCTGGGGTTTAGACCTGCTTTAGTCAAAGGAGAGGAGAAAGTGAAATGATAAATACTGCAGTACATAAACAAACCCTGGAAACTGGTGTGTGTGTGTGTGTGTGTGTGTGTTGTTTTAACTGTACCCAAACCTCGGCTGATTGATGTTAAACGGAATGAACTTCACTGAAGACATTTTCTGATCTGATTCATTTTAAAGCGCCTCCTGTAAATCCACTGTTTGCTCCTGTTAGCGTTTGTTAGTGTGTGTGTGTGTGTGGTGTTTAGTCTTGTTAATGTGTGTGTGTGTGTGTGTGTGGTGTTTAGTCTTGTTTGTGTGTGTGTGTGTGTGGTGTTTAGTCTTGTTAGTGTGTGTGCGTGGTGTTTAGTCTTGTTAGTGTGCGTGGTCTTTAGTCTTTTTAGTGTGTGTGTGTGTGTGTGTGGTTAGTCTTTTTAGTGTGTGTGTGGTGTTTAGTCTTGTTAATGTGTGTGTGTGTGGTGTTTAGTCTTGTTAATGTGTGTGTGTGTGGTGTTTAGTCTTTTTAGTGTGTGTGTATGTGTGGTGTTTAGTCGTGTGTGTGTGTGTGGTGTTTAGTCTTGTGTGTGTGTGGTGTTTAGTCTTGTGTGTGTGTGGTGTTTAGTTTTGTGTGTGTGTGTGTGTGTGTGTGTGGTGTTTATTAATTTAGTTAAATATGAATAGTAGTGTGAGCTGGACGTCTTCCTCCACACAGCGCCCCCTTGTGTACTGAACTAGTTTCTTTAATTTTGACACCTGCTGTAGGAACTGAAGAGCTTTAAATGTGTGTGTGATTTGTGCAGAAAGACGTCTGTGTCATAGATGTGTGTTATTTTTCGTGTCTAAATTTCTGTGTTCCTTCGCCCCGACCACAGCACAGTGGAGGACCTTTTTCATTTTTATTTCTAGCTGTTCTCCTGAGCACAACAACGAGTCAACAGCAGCAGGACTTCGACCCCTGACACCCTCCAGACACACACACACACACACACACACACACACACACACCGTCCTCCGTGTCTTTATTTATTTATTCCAAAAAGATACCCAACCGGTGCGGGAACGCTCTGGAGAAGGAGCATCTAAGCGTCCTGGGGGAGTGACCCAGCCTCCAAATAAACATCTGTTATTCAAATGGAGCTATTCACACACGGCCGTGTGGAGGGATGGAGGGATGGAGGGAGAGAGGGAGGAGGAGGAGGAGGGGGAGGGGTTAGAGCTGGGAGTTAGCAACATCTCCAAAAACAATTATACGCTGTTGACATGAAAAGAGGCGCAGCAGTCACAGTGTTTTAATTGAACTGCTGTCGGAGGTCAGTCGAGACCCGACGCCAACGTCTCCACAGCTGGAGCGCTAATAAACTCCCCGCTAGCGTCTGCAGATAGCAGCGCCGGATTAGGTGTGGACGGCTCTGGCATTAAAAGCACAGGTCTGACACTGACGCTGTTGAAGAAGCATCGCTTACGGACGCCTGCTTTATCGTTGACGTCTTCCTTTAGCTCGGCGAGCGACGACCGAGAGAGAAAGAGAGCGAACGCTGAGACGAGTCGAGTCTTCTCCTTCTCCCCGCTCCATAAATGTTCTTAATTTAATCCACATTTCACAGTGATAACCAGCCTCCCCTCGATCAATAACTAATTTCTCTATCGGCCCACGTCTGGAAACTTCTCCAGAGTGTCATTGCCGCTCTCGGGAGACTCCAGAAGTGAGAAACTGGATCCATATCTCCATCCTCTGCAGAAAAACTCGGGTTTCCTAATGAAAATTCGGCTGTCGCGTCGATATCCGGACGTCTATAACGGCTCGCATTAGAAACCCTAGAAGAGCGAGGGCTGCCGAACGGCCGGCGTTACAGCGATGGATACGGCCTCCCGGAGCTCAGCGCCGCATCGACTCCTCGCGCTCCTCCAGGAACGGATCCATAGCCGTGGGACACTTATCCGTCTGCTTTTACACCATCTGAAGGCTTTTTATTTATAAATCCATTTATTAAACCTCCCCCCACAGTGTCCACTCATTAGCCCTGTCTCACACCGTCCCCTCACTTACAGTAAGAGCCCTCTGACCAGCGCTGACCACTGCATCAGGCTTTAAACACCAGGAGTCGGCCATCTTTGATATTAATGATATGTAGTTCACTGTCTGTTCCTCAGCGCTCAGGACCCCCACAGAGCAGGTGTGGTTCAGGTGGTGGGTCGTTCTGAGCGCTGCAGTGACACTGACGTGGAGGAGGTGGTGGTGTGTTATGGGGCTTAATCTTCCCTCCTCCTCCACCAGGTGAATCAGGTCCTGGTTCTGGAAGCGGGTTCTTGTTTAGTGGCTGTTCTCTCGTGGTTCAGAGCGAGTCGAGTAGGGACTAAACCGTGGCGTGTAAACCTTGCAGAGCGCTGATCGTCCAGAGAGAGTCGTCACTCTACGCCATGCGACGCAGACGACCAGCACCAACTCTCCATCTGTAAAATCTCCAGCTGCAGCAGAGATCACGTTTGTTTTTATCCGACTCACGACGGCAGCTCGTAAAATGACGCCGTGGTCTTTTGAAGAGGTTCAAACGCTCCTTGGATCGGTGGCCGACGAAAGAATCCAGTGAGAGCTGGACGCTGCAACAAGGAAGGAACAAACTCTACTGATCTGTCTGAACTGATGACGGAGCTGTGTTCAGCCCCAAACAACAACAACAACACTCTGAGCTGTTGGAGTGGAAAGTAGACCAGGAGCCAGAGTAGGTGACATGCAGTGTAAAAGCACCATTAGTGTGGATCAGACACAGCAGCGCATGCTGGAGTTTTAAACGTCCTCAGTGTCACCGCTTGAACACGAGTCCTGAGGCCACTGACCACAAATGTCCTCAAACATTAAAGAGCCTCTGTTCCACTCTGTCTCCTGCTAAACTCCGAGCCCTTCCTGGAGTTTGTGTTCCAGCTTGTACCTGCCTCCGAGCGAAGTCCCAGGCCGCGAGTGCGCGAGAGTGAGTTTGTTGAAGCGAGCGACTGCGGCTCAGTGGAGGATTCTCTGTGCAGCTCCAGAGCTAAAGGGAGGGGAACTAGGTGTGTGTTCCAGGTGCGAGAGTCTCTCAGGGAACTAACTCTATCCTCCGCAGACTTCTTTTGGGTCCTAATAATAAACTTGAAAGTGCAGTCTTGAGCATGGCTCCCTTTTTTGCTTCTTAATTAGCCTTTAGCATGAATAAAGCTAATTGCTGGGAGCTAATTGGGCTTGGTTTCAGTTCTTGTCTGTTTGGACGCCCTCCCTCTCCCCCACCACAACCTTTCTCTCTAAGGTGAAGCGAACAGCGTGTTCCCACCCGGGTTTTTGTGTTGCTTGTCACTTAGCACTTTGATTTCCTGGCAAATTAAGAGCTGTTTAATTAGTCAAGTTTCTTTTTATGTCTCTCTCTCTCACTTTCTGTCTCTGTCGCTGTCTCTCTCTCTCTCTCTCTCTCTCTCTCTCTGTGTTACTCACTTTCTCTTTGTTTCTCTCTCTCTCACTCTCTCCGTCTCTCTCTCTCTCTCTCTCTCTCTCTCTCTGTGTCACTCACTCTCTCTTTGTCCTCTCTATCTCACTCTCTGTTTCACTCTCTCTCTCTGTTTCTCTCCGTCTCTCTCTCTCTCTCTCTCTCTGTTACTCACTCTCTCTTTGTTTCTCTCTCTCTCTCTCTGTTTCTCTCTGTCTCACTCACTCTCTCCGTCTCTCTCTCTCTCTCTCTCTCTCTCTCTCTCTCTGTGTTACTCACTCTCTCTTTGTTTCTCTCTCTCTCTTTCTCTCTGTCTCACTCACTCTCT
>NC_089807.1:45138041-45165541 GCF_029633855.1 Hoplias malabaricus
AATGACCTCATCACCGTGCTCCAAACAAGGAGCCGATAACGAGGTGAGAACATCAGACCCTGGTGGATCTGCTTGTCTTTTTCTTTTCGGGCTGAAGTGTGTTTTAACTCCTCGCCACGTCCTGAAGCCACGGCTTTAGACTTTTACTTTATTTAGATACACACTCCCTGACGCTGAGGAGAGGAAACTTGTTCAGAAATAATAGTGTATTTATTAACCTTATGTATAAGGCCTGTGACGGGAGGGGTGTGAAGCTCCTCGGGTTTGGGCTGTGGAACCGTGGGACCGTGTGGAACTGTGTGAAACTGTGTTCTCCAGAGTGTGAAGCTCCATCCAGTCTCTTTAGTGTGAGCCGGTGCGGTTCCTCACAGAGGAAAAGCTCCTGGTGTAAAGCCCCCTCCTCAGAGTAGAACCATGATCTTAAGAGGAACATGAAACACAACCAACTCCTGAGACAGAACTTCCATGAGAAGCGTTCCACACACAATGCACTCTCTGCTCTTTACTGAGTAAAGCTGACGTTATCTCTGTGTGTTTGTGTGTGTGTGTGTGTGTTTGTGTGTGTGTGTTTTTGTGTGTGTGTGTGTGTTTTTGTGTGTGTGTGTGTTTTGTGTGTGTGTGTGTGTGTGTTTGTGTGTGTGTGTCTGTTTGTGTGTGTGTGTGTCTGTTTGTGTGTGTGTGTGTGTGTGTGTGTCTGTTTGTGTGTGTGTGTCTGTGTGTGTGTCTGTTTGTGTGTCTGTTTGTGTGTGTCTGTTTCTGTGTGTGTGTGTGTGTGTGTCTTTTTTTGTGTGTGTGTCTGTGTGTGTCTGTTTGTGTGTGTCTGTTTGTGTGTGTCTGTTTGTGTGTGTCTGTGTGTGTGTCTGTTTGTGTGTGTGTGTGTGTCTGTGTGTGTGTGTGTCTGTTTGTGTGTGTGTGTGTCTGTTTGTGTGTGTGTGTGTGTGTCTGTCTGTTTGTGTGTCTGTGTGTGTCTGTGTGTGTGTGTGTGTGTGTGTGTCTGTCTGTTTGTGTGTCTGTGTGTGTCTGTGTGTGTGTTTGTGTGTGTGTGTTTGTGTGTGTCTGCTTGTGTGTGTCTGCTTGTGTGTGTGTGTGTGTGTGTGTGTGTCTGTGTGTGTGTGTGTGTGTGTGTCTGTTTGTGTGTGTGTGTGTGTTTGTGTGTGTGTGTTGGTTTAACCCTTTCCACATCTCTCCTGGTGACAGTCCAGTGTTATTTGAGGTTATCGTCCAGCCCCTAGTTTTAGAGGTTAATAAATACTTCGCTATGTTAAAGGAGACGTATTACACCTCTTTTTAATCAAGTTAGAACAGGTTTATGGGCGGCACACAACACACTCATGAAGTTCTCACACACAGAGAGATCAGCAGCTCTGTTGTTGGTAGTTTCTGTCCCAATCACGAAGGCTCTGTTTAAAGGCTCTGTCACTTTTTTCCAAATGAGCTGTTGCTGGCCACGCCCCCATCCCCATGTTTACACAGGTGAGGGGCGGTGCCAGGGTGGTTCTATGCAAATGTCCTTATTGTGACGTAGAAGTATGATTCCTGACACCGAACTCCTTCAGCGAACTCTCAGAAAACAGAGGGAAGGGTTTGTTTCATACTTGGAACGTTTATAGGAGCTGTTCTTCACTCGCTCACAACACACACGCTGTTCTTCACTCGCTCTCAACACACACACTGCTCTTCACTCGCTCTCAACACACACACTGCTCTTCACTCGCTCACAACACACACGCTGTTCTTCACTCGCTCACAACACACACGCTGTTCTTCACTCGCTCACAACACACACACTGCTCTTCACTCGCTCACAACACACACGCTGTTCTTCACTCGCTCACAACACACACGCTGTTCTTCACTCGCTCACAACACACACGCTGTTCTTCACTCGCTCACAACACACACACTGCTCTTCACTCGCTCACAACACACACGCTGTTCTTCACTCGCTCACAACACACACGCTGTTCTTCACTCGCTCACAACACACACGCTGTTCTTCACTCGCTCTCAACACACACACTGCTCTTCACTCGCTCACAACACACACACTGCTCTTCACTCGCTCACAACACACACGCTGTTCTTCACTCGCTCACAACACACACACTGCTCTTCACTCGCTCTCAACACACACACACGCTGCTCTTCACTCGCTCTCAACACACACGCTGTTCTTCACTCGCTCTCAACACACACGCTGTTCTTCACTCGCTCACAACACACACGCTGTTCTTCACTCGCTCACAACACACACGCTGTTCTTCACTCGCTCACAACACACACGCTGCTCTTCACTCGCTCACAACACACACGCTGTTCTTCACTCGCTCTCAACACACACGCTGTTCTTCACTCGCTCACAACACACACGCTGTTCTTCACTCGCTCACAACACACACGCTGTTCTTCACTCGCTCACAACACACACGCTGCTCTTCACTCGCTCACAACACACACGCTGCTCTTCACTCGCTCACAACACACACGCTGTTCTTCACTCGCTCTCAACACACACGCTGCTCTTCACTCGCTCACAACACACACGCTGTTCTTCACTCGCTCTCAACACACACACTGCTCTTCACTCGCTCACAACACACACACTGCTCTTCACTCGCTCACAACACACACGCTGTTCTTCACTCGCTCACAACACACACACTGCTCTTCACTCGCTCTCAACACACACACTGCTCTTCACTCGCTCACAACACACACGCTGTTCTTCACTCGCTCACAACACACACACTGCTCTTCACTCGCTCTCAACACACACACTGCTCTTCACTCGCTCACAACACACACGCTGTTCTTCACTCGCTCTCAACACACACGCTGCTCTTCACTCGCTCACAACACACACACTGCTCTTCACTCGCTCTCAACACACACACTGCTCTTCACTCGCTCACAACACACACGCTGTTCTTCACTCGCTCACAACACACACACTGCTCTTCACTCGCTCTCAACACACACTGCTCTTCACTCGCTCTCAACACACACTGCTCTTCACTCGCTCACAACACACACGCTGTTCTTCACTCGCTCACAACACACACGCTGTTCTTCACTCGCTCTCAACACACACACTGCTCTTCACTCGCTCACAACACACACACTGCTCTTCACTCGCTCTCAACACACACACTGCTCTTCACTCGCTCACAACACACACGCTGTTCTTCACTCGCTCACAACACACACGCTGCTCTTCACTCGCTCTCAACACACACTGCTCTTCACTCGCTCACAACACACACGCTGCTCTTCACTCGCTCACAACACACACACTGCTCTTCACTCGCTCTCAACACACACGCTGCTCTTCACTCGCTCACAACACACACGCTGTTCTTCACTCGCTCACAACACACACTGCTCTTCACTCGCTCTCAACACACACACTGCTCTTCACTCGCTCACAACACACACGCTGTTCTTCACTCGCTCACAACACACACACTGCTCTTCACTCGCTCACAACACACACACTGTTCTTCACTCGCTCTCAACACACACGCTGTTCTTCACTCGCTCTCAACACACACGCTGTTCTTCACTCGCTCTCAACACACACGCTGTTCTTCACTCGCTCGCAACACACACGCTGTTCTTCACTCGCTCGCAACACACACGCTGTTCTTCACTCGCTCTCAACACACACACGAGGATGGTCTCAGATCACTAAGGGTGAGAGGGTGAGAGAACTGAGAGCAGAAGAGAGGCCCGGAACATGTCGTGTTCTTTTCTGGACCGGCCGCCTGAGTGAAGCGAGCCCTGGTGATAGAGCCTCGTCCTCGTTTCCCTGCAGCTGTTCGACTGGAGGATGCTCGGGTGCACGTCCTGTAAGAAACATGCAGAAGCAATTACTGTGAAGTGTATTTAACTCTGCAGAAAAATTACACAGCCCTTATTTAACGAGACGTTATTTAACGGCACGCCGTCGTGGCTGGAGGGTGTTTGGTGGGCCGCGGGGGGCGCTTTTGAGCGGAGGAATGAACGGAATGAAATGGGTTTGCGGAGTAATTCAGAGCATATGATGGCACTGAGCTGAGAGCCAGCACCTGCCATATGGCAAAGTAATGGGGGCTGTCATCGCCTTTATTACTGAATGACAAGCACCATGTTAAACCAAATAACCGACTGGGGGGTGGCCCAGCCCGTTAACACGCTGTAATGTGCGGAAGTGAGTGCGCGCGTGTGTGTGTGTGTGTGTGTCACCCACGTTCCTGGCAGGCTGTTGTCAGCGAGGCGTAAAAGGCCTAATGTTGTTTGAAAGATGGCGTGCTGCAGCTAGAAGACCCAGTAAAAGGGGAAGTGGATTTGCCTCGGGGTAAACACCCAGCAGGCTCTCTCTCTCTCTCTCTCTCTCACTCACACACACACATACACACACATGTCCTCTCTCTCCCTCTCTCACACACACACACTCTCTCTCTCTCACACACACGTTCTCTCCCTCTCTCTCTCACTCTCTCTCTCTCTCTCTCTCTCTCTCTCACACACACACACACACATATATACTCTATCTGTATAAGTGGATTTTTTTCACACTTTGCAGTTGTTTTATTCTTCTATCAGGGCAGTGCTCTGTTGCCGCTGTCACACTGAGGTTGTGGGTTCGATTCCCACTCTGGGTGACTGTCTGTGAGGAGTGTGGTGTGTTCTCTCTGTGTCTGCGTGGGTTTCCTCCGGGTGACTGTCTGTGAGGAGTGTGGTGTGTTCTCTCTGTGTCTACGTGGGTTTCCTCCGGGTGACTGTCTGTGAGGAGTGTGGTGTGTTCTCTCTGTGTCTGCGTGGGTTTCCTCCGGGTGCTCCGGTTTCCTCCCACAGTCCGAAAACACACGTTGGTAGGTGGATTGGAGACTCAAATGTGTCTGTAGGTGTGAGTGTGTGAGTGAATGTGTGTCGCACTGTGAAGGACAAGTGCCCCCTCCAGGGTGTGTTCCCACCTTGCACCCAGTGATTCTGGGTAGACTCTGGACCCACCGCCGCCCTGAACTGGATAAGGGTCACAGACAATGAATGAATGAATGTTCTCATGTTGGTGGATTGGTCAGTTCTTATATTGATATCTGCAGCGGTTCCCTTCTACTTTTGATTGATTTTTAACTGTTCTCATCGTTTATTGGTTGTCTTCTGGTGTTTGTCCAGTTTCCTGTTGCTCTCCACTTGGTTCTTAACTCAGTTTTACAGCTTTGTCATCAGCCATTTTTGGTCCCATACTCACCACATTATTCACCTCTTGATGGAGAACACAGCCGCTCCCAGACTCCTGATTAGAGCTGCTCCTTCTTTCTTACCGTGGGAGATTTTCACGGCTGAGCCTTTTGTCCGGAGACAGTTTCTGACAAAGCTTTCCAAGAGTTAAGACGATGTTTCTGGCATCTCCCGGAGAAGCGGACCCTGGCAGCCGATCACGCTGGAAGGACAGACAGCTGAGAGTACTGCTGTTACTGCCACTTAAATGTCTTCCGGACACTTGAGTTCAGGAGAGCCGCTCAAACCCCAGCCGTCTGATCCATCCATCCAGGTGAAATTGCCTTATTTCCTCATCGGTGCGTCTCATAATGGCACTGATAGAGTGGAGGAGATGTTTGATAATAAACATGTCAAGCGTTTCTCTCACGCCTGAGGAAAGGCTCTCAAAGGTGAAATGATGCAGATGTGAGTGGCCCCTGTCATAAACCTTTACACACAGGGAAACTTTAAAGGAGAGGAAAGACACGCTCTACGCCTCTTAATGTCAATTAAAATAAAACCGCACCTCGGACCTCGACCTCGACCAGAGTTTCCTCCAGTTTCTCGGTTTTTAAAATATAAAATATAAGGTTTTATTTATTTATTCTTTGTGGACTCTCGAGAGGGAAGTGTGTTTTAGACCCCGGCGTACACACACTCCACCTCACACAGCTCTTAAAGGAACGGTAACATTAAAATAATAATAATAATAATCACACACATTACAAAAGTGTTGTGCTGCTCCACGGTGGCGTTCTCGTTACTCTGGGCTCTGTACCACGGAAACTGCACTATGTATCTTTTGCAGGATTGTAGGAAACTACACGCACTCCCTATTGATTGAAAAGTGAGTCACAGTCTGCGACTCTAGGGGGAGCCCAGGAGCAACAACACCACACCTCACCTAGTGTTGCTTTAAAACCTAGAGCCAATAAAATCAACATGAAGTGGAAATCCGACTCGTTTACTTCTTTAACTTCACACACATCCAAGTGAAACAGGACATTGGACGGGCAGTGATGTGGGCGGGGCATGGTTTTAATTCTGATTGGTTTCTGAAAAGCTGGCATTTCCAAAGTGTGTTTCTGATTCGCTCTCGTTTTTCTGAATCGACTCTTTCGAGCTGTTTGTTTAAATGAGTCAGAGTCAAATTTGACGAGTTACAGACGAGGGTCCAGCGGGGGGCGCTGTCGGGTGAAGCCCGTTTCACTTTCATCAGGTTCTTGAATCGGTCCGATGTACAATGACCTGAACACACCCATGTTGTGTCTGTTACCTCACACTCTTTAGGATGCTAGAGTCGGACCCTCAGGCTCAGCGCCGTGGTGTGTCAGAGGATGGGGGCGTGGTTATAGGTAGCAAACCAATCACACATCACTGTCTGTGTTTCTGAACTTGTGGTGAGGAAAGAGCTCTGGAGTCACTCATTCAGTGGCAGTCTGAGCTTTTAGTACTCTCTCTGTGTGTGTGTGTATGTGTGGGTGTGTGTGTGTGTGTGTGTGTGTGTGTGTGTGTGTAGATGGAGACGCTGGAGAGGAAGATGGAGTGTTTGGAGACAGAGTTGGAGAAGCTGAAAGAAGAGAATCAGACTTTACAGGAAGCTGCTGAACTCCTGTCCCAAGAGAGATCGGACCTCCAGGCCGCTCTGAAACGGGCCTCGTCCAGAGAACAAGCTGAAACTGAGCGGCTCAGAGGTGAGACCATGTAAAGGTTCTACAGTCTCGTTCAGATTAAGTAGAGTCCGACAGAAGCAGTGGTGAGTCTAGTTTTCCCGGACCATCATCGGCTGCAATCATGCGCCTGATTAAACTCGTGGGTGACGTCCTGTTTCAGCAACAGCATCAAATGTGGCCTTTACTGAGTCTCATGCAACCAATAACAACAGAGATCATTTACATACAGCAGCTTAGAGGCCCATGACCCTCCACCTTATAAACAGCCGTAACGCTGGCATCTAGTGGCCTGAATAGACCTTAGATTCTTCACTAAACTTCTGTTAGAACATGGCCCCTCAGTGGAGCTGGTCGCTCAGGGCCCACTGTGTGTCTGATTACTGCAGGTCTGCTCCAAGCCGAGGTGGAGTCTGTAGAGGAGCGGCTGCAGAGCTGCAGGAGAACTGAGGCGGAGGCTCGGAGAGAGGCGGCGGAGGCTCGGAGAGCGGAGGCAGAGCTCAGGAACGTCGTTCTGAGGTTCAGACAGGAGCTGGGGGTCCTGAGAGCGGAGAGAGACTTCCACAGAGCCGCTACTCGTCGCTGGAGCAAAGCTACGTATGACTCCGTCTGTTCCTGAACCTACAGCACACAGCACCGACATTCGGTTACCGTCACTAATATGTGCAGTTTCTCACAGTTAGCCGTAATATCAGCTGACGACTTATTTCCAGTGGGATTACATGTGTGGCCAAATGTTTGTAAACACTGATTATACACACACACACACAGTTTGTACAGTCTCCATAGTAAAGCCTGAAATAGAACGTGACGCACATGGGCCTTAGTCTGTGTGCTAGTGGATTATAATGGCACTGCTTGAGTGAATGGTCCCTACACTGTTCAACTCTACTGGACTTTACTGGACTCTGTTGGTCTCTACTGGACTCTGTTGGTCTCTACTGGACTCTAGTGGTCTCTACTGGACTCTGTTGGTCTCTACTGGACTCTACTGGTCTCTACTGGACTCTACTGACTCTACTGGTCTCTAGCGACTCTACTGGACTCTACTGACTCTACTGGTCTCTAGCGACTCTACTGGACTCTACTGACTCTACTGGTCTCTAGCGACTCTACTGGACACTACTGGACTCTACTGGACACTACTGGACTCTACTGACTCTACTGGTCTCTACTGACTCTACTGGACACTACTGGACTCTACTGGTCTCTAGCGACTCTACTGGACACTACTGGACTCTACTGACTCTACTGGTCTCTACTGACTCTACTGGACACTACTGGACTCTACTGACTCTACTGGTCTCTACTGACTCTACTGGACACTACTGGACTCTACTGACTCTACTGGACTCTATTGGTCTCTACTGGACTCTACTGACTCTACTGGTCTCTAGCGACTCTACTGGACACTACTGGTCTCTACTGGACTATACTGACTCTACTAGTGTCTAGCGACTCTACTGGACACTACTGGACTCTACTGGACTCTACTGGTCTCTACTGGTCTCTACTGGACTCTACTGACTCTACTGGTCTCTAGCGACTCTACTGGTCTCTACTGGACTCTACTGGACTCTACTGGACACTACTGGTCTCTACTGGACTCTACTGGACTCTACTGACTCTACTGGACTCTATTGGTCTCTACTGGACTATACTGACTCTACTGGTGTCTAGCGACTCTACTGGACACTACTGGACTCTACTGGTCTCTACTGACTCTACTGGTCTCTATTGGACTCTACTGGTCTCTACTGGATACTACTGGTCTCTACTGACTCTACTGGACTCTACTGGTCTCTACTGGATACTACTGGTCTCTACTGACTCTACTGGTCTCTACTGGATACTACTGGTCTCTACTGACTCTACTGGACTCTACTCTCTGATTGGTCCCTGGTTGGTTTCCCACAGCTCCCCCCTGAAATGTATCAGTGTCGTCTCTAACCCCGTCTCTAAGGGGAACAGTGGTCTTTGGAAACCACAACAACGGCGGTGGTAACGTTAAGCGGTGTTTACTCATGGTGTATCGGCGTGTTGTTGTTGTTTGGGACTGAACACAGCTCCGTCATCAGTTCAGACAGATCAGTAGAGTTTGTTCCTTCCTTGTTGCAGCGTCCAGCTCTCACTGGATTCTTTCGTCGGCCACCGATCCGAGGAGCGTTTGAACCTCTTCAAAAGACCACGGCGTCATTTTACGAGCTGCCGTCGTGAGTCGGATAAAAACAAACGTGATCTCTGCTGCAGCTGGAGATTTTACAGATGGAGAGTTGGTGCTGGTCGTCTGCGTTGCGTGGCGTAGAGTGACGACTCTCTGACAGTGGAACAGCACCATACACATGGTCAGTGTTGGGCTGTGGAGCAGTGGAACTGTTCTCTGGTGTGACCCAGTGCTGCTTTATGCTGACAGCAGTGTTCCAACATCTAGAGTAGAGTCTCCCAGGACTCTGCAGTGAAGAGAAGAACACACTCCTGATTAACTTTGGATGGGCTTCTGGCCTTTTAGCAGACCACAGTAGTCTGCGTGTGTATCTGTTTGAAGAGTGTATAAAGTGTGTTTGTGTGTGTGTGCGTGTAGAATCTTTCTCTGTTTACATTTATTTAGCTGCTCTTATCTTGATCCATCTGTATCTTTATTTTTTTTTAATCTTTCTGCAGGTCCCGAGTCCCAGTGATCAGACCCAGAGGCCCGAGCAGAACACACACTCACTCACGCTCTGATCAGCTGCACAGGACACACACACACACTCGCACAAGCTCAGAGAAGCCGCGCAGGACACACACACACTCAGAGAAGAAGCGCAGGACACACAGCCCTGCCAAGGACGAGTGGGAGGACATGAGTCCAGACAGGTACACACACACACACACACACACACATACAGGCTCTCGCTGGTTTTCCCCCGGCCCCTTCTTTTTATCTGTCTCTTTCCCTCCTGTCTCCATCCCTCGCTCTCTCATTATTTTTTCCGGCCAGAGGGACAGCGCGCATATGCAAAGAGCCATAAGCAAGCGGCGTGATTGAGTCCCAGCTCGAGTCTCGTTGGTATTCAGAGGAGGAGGTGGAGAGGAAGGGAGGTGGAAGAAGGAGAGGAAGAAGACGGAGAAGAAGAAGGCAGAGTGAGAAGAGAGAGAGAGAGAGAGAGAGAGAGGGAGGGGGGTGGAGAAGGAGCAAGGGAAGGAGGGGGAAAAAAAACCTGTCAGATCCCTTTTGAAATATCCTGGGACGTCTTGCTCGCAGCTTATTGACTGAAATTTGCATGCGGAATTAGCCACCTCTGAGCCGGAGCCGGGAGAGAGCCGGGGATCGCCTCCGTCCGCGAAAAAACGCCATCTTCCAGCCGTCACGAAGCTCTGGAAACTGACAGTTTGGCAGCTTGATTTAATTTGCGGCTCCTTTGCATATCTCCCCCCCCCAACACTCACCCCCCACCCCCCCCATCCCCAGCTCGACACAGCAGCGATCCGAGGCCCGGTCGGGTTCAGCTTACGACACGTTTCCTGCTCCACAAGCAGCCGCTGCCTTCCCCCTCCCTCATTTAGCCGAATACATTTTGAATGACCCTCCCCGGCTCACTGGCAGATGTTTACAAGCTGTTTAACATCCTCCAAATTAAGAAGCATCTACTGTAATTATTCTGTGTATGTTTTATTCAAAGCCACGGAGCTCAGCGAATGGAAAAGGACCTGGAATCATTTTAATTTTTTTATTTTTTAAAGGCTGTAACTCTCGTGTGTAAAGAAACATCGCTCGTCCTGCACCACGCAGTGTTTTTATATAAACATCAACCATTAACAGGAGCCAAAGGACAACGTGCCCAGTGCCGAGCCTGAGCTGGAGGGGTGTGTGACGCGGAGCAGGGGAACAGTGTTCTCTGGAGCGCTCGACCTTTGGGATGAGTTGGAGTGGTGTTATTAATCGTACAGCAGCAGCTCCTGACCTCACTGAGGCTCACCAAAAAGTTCTCACCGCCATGTTCATCGCTGCCAGATGTTTCCAGAGTGTTTTAAATCGACCCAAAGAATGGCACAGAAAAGAATAAAGAATAGGGCCTGCAGTGTATTTAATTTACTTAGTTTTAATAGTTTATTAATGATTTTATTTTCGTGTCGAAGGCTGTAGCTGGGTGTAAACCACGCTGAGACCAGGCGGCTCCTCAGACACAGAGTGCCATTATGAGGCACTGAAGTGTGTCTAAGTGAGGCTCTCGCATGCTAAACAGTGTAAATAACACACACACACACACACACACACACACACACACATCCATTCAGAATCCAAGCAGGCCTCTGTACTAATATTTTATGCGTACTAGCTCATTTTATATTATGTGCATATTGATCTGGGCCGGGTAAAATGCTGCCGCATGAATAAAAATGTACTTTATATATGTTCAATTGATTGTGTGTATGTGTGTGTGTGAGGGAGAGAGGGATAACTGACTCTGTACAGCTGTTACACATGTTAATATACATATACACATCTCTGCTGGTGCAGCTACACTTTCCTCTGTTTTTGTCGTTGTTTACTGTAACTCTAAAGCCCCAGTCCTGTCCCTGGTGAGAACACTTTGTGATGAAGGGGTCAGTAGACACTCTGTTTGTCTTTGTGCTGTAATCCTGGGATGAAGTGGAGATGTGATAAAGCTGTGTGGCACTGATGAGGATGATGATGATGGTGATGGTGATGTACACAGTCACAGTGCAATGTTAACTCTGACCGTGTGGATGCTGTGTTCGTTTGCAGTGAGACGGAGGAGTTCTCGGACAGTCTGGAGAGTCGTCCTCCTTCAAGAGCTCGCCGCGGTCCGTCTGTGTCCAAGGTCAGCCTCATCTCCGTCAGCTGATGGTTTGTGTGTAATGTCAGGTGTCCAAATAAACGTTAGTGTTTTTATGTAAAGTATCTTTGTAATTTAAACATTCTTTGCTCTTTTGTCAGTTTACGGTGACTGTCTGTGAGGAGTGTGGTGTGTTCTCTCTGTGTCTGTGTGGGTTTCCTCCGGGTGACTGTCTGTGAGGAGTGTGGTGTGTTCTCCCTGTGTCTGTGTGGGTTTCCTCCGGGTGACTGTCTGTGAGGAGTGTGGTGTGTTCTCCCTGTGTCTGTGTGGGTTTCCTCCGGGTGACTGTCTGTGAGGAGTGTGGTGTGTTCTCCTTGTGTCTGCGTGGATTTCCTCCGGGTGACTGTCTGTGTGGAGTGTGGGTGTTCTCCCTGTGTCTGCGTGGGTTTCCTCCGGGTGACTGTCTGTGTGGAGTGTGGGTGTTCTCCCCGTGTCTGCGTGGGTTTCCTCCGGGTGACTGTCTGTGTGGAGTGTGGTGTGTTCTCTCTGTGTCTGCGTGGGTTTCCTCCGGGTGACTGTCTGTGAGGAGTGTGGTGTGTTCTCCCTGTGTCTGCGTGGGTTTCCTCCAGGTGACTGTCTGTGAAGAGTGTGGTGTGTTCTCCCTGTGTCTGCGTGGGTTTCCTCCAGGTGACTGTCTGTGAGGAGTGTGGTGTGTTCTCCCTGTGTCTGCGTGGGTTTCCTCCAGGTGACTGTCTGTGAGGAGTGTGGTGTGTTCTCCCTGTGTCTGCGTGGGTTTCCTCCGGGTGACTGTCTGTGAGGAGTGTGGTGTATTCTCCTTGTGTCTGCGTGGGTTTCCTCCGGGTGACTGTCTGTGTGGAGTGTGGGTGTTCTCCCTGTGTCTGCGTGGGTTTCCTCCGGGTGACTGTCTGTGTGGAGTGTGGGTGTTCTCCCCGTGTCTGCGTGGGTTTCCTCCGGGTGACTGTCTGTGTGGAGTGTGGTGTGTTCTCTCTGTGTCTGCGTGGGTTTCCTCCGGGTGACTGTCTGTGAGGAGTGTGGTGTGTTCTCCCTGTGTCTGCGTGGGTTTCCTCCAGGTGACTGTCTGTGAAGAGTGTGGTGTGTTCTCCCTGTGTCTGCGTGGGTTTCCTCCGGGTGACTGTCTGTGAGGAGTGTGGTGTATTCTCCTTGTGTCCGAGTGGCTTTCCTCCAGGTGACAAGTGTTTATACTTCCGCGTTGTCGTCTGCGTCGCTCTGCAATTACACTGCCACACCACTAGGGCTGAATCTCAAACAGTCACTTTAAAAAGGGCAGAGAATGTTTGTTCATTGAATTACAGTTATGTGTTACACAAAAACATTTTAAATCTTATTTGTACCCCTGATACATCTTTAATGAACATTAAAATGTTGTGTTAAATGTAGAAACAAAGGTGAATAGTGCGGAGGTCTGCTGGTGACACCCCTTCATAATAAAAGACATGCAAGTGATTAAATATAAAAATAAATGCGAGGACATCACTAAAAGCAAGACTAGGTAAGATCTGGTATTTTTGCTCCTGGGCTCCTCCTACAATTGCAGAGTGCAGTTCATATTACAGCACTGTCCTTAAATCGAGTGAGGTGGGGGTGGTGTCCTACCCTCCTCTATAGTTACATAGTGCAGTTTCAGCAGTGCTGAGCCCAGAGTAGCAACAACAGAAGCTCTATTCTCTCTGTTACAGCTCAGTGGAGCATCACACTGACAATGAAGCTGTAATTACAAGGTAAAAATACTACCTAGTGTGGCTTTAATGAGATCCTAAAGCATGATAACAACGTAATAAAGCATGGGAACCTGACCCTACCGCAAGGAGACGTCATGATTGTGTGGGAAGACATTTTGTTTAATGACTAGTTGCTATTTAATAAGCTGTGGGAACAAGATATTTAAATCCCCACTCTTCTACAAGTCAGTCCCGTGCACTAAATATCTAGATACCATTCACGGTTAACCTCATCTTTACCCTCTGAAGTAAACGCGGGCCCAGCCTGTGATTGGACAGACTCGAATGTGGGGGCGGGGCATCTCGTTTTATCTCGTGTTTTCTGACACTGTGCTAGTTGGTGGGGTCCATATATACACAATATATTTAAGGTACATTTAATGCCCTTGTTGCACCTCTGAGTGTAACTGTGCCCTGCTTGCGCCCCCTGGTGAACAGAAGAGTTCCTGTACAGTGCCTTTTTCCTGACGGTGTGATTGTGGTGTAACCGCAGTCTGATCCTTCAGCTCTGGACACTGTATTTTTCTGGGATTTGTCCTGGGAGTGTTCCTGAGTCACTGATGTACTGTACCTGTGTGTGTGTGTGTGTGTGTGTGTGTGTGTGTGTGTGTGTGTGTGTGTGTGTGTGTGTGTGTGTGTGTGAGAGAGAGAGAGAGAGAGTGAGTGAGGTGGAGAGTTGCTGCCAGGTTCCTCCTGAACACTCTTGTATTCTTCTCATCTGTCTCTGGGGCTTAGTCTTTCTTTCTCTCTCTCTCTCTCTCTCTCTCTGTGTCAGCTGTTCTCTCAGATCCTTCTCTGTCTGTCTCTCCCTTCAGAGAGTGCCTGAAGGTTGGGTAATTGTCCCTTTCTCTCTCTCTCTCTGTCAGCTCCTCTCTGAGATGCTCTCTCTCCCTGAGTGTGTCAGCTCTTCTCTCAGATCCCTCTCTCTCCCTCTCTCTCTCTGTTTGTCAGCTCCTCAGGCTCACCACTCTGTGACAGCTGTAGCGCCTCTCTCTGCTCGTGTCACGCTAAAGAGCTTCCGGATGAATCCGTGATCAAACCGAAGGAGACGAGGGAGAGAGGGAGTGATCAAAACCTTTTAACCAGCACTCGATACAAACCAGGGGCAAAAAGCCGCGGCTGCTTTGAAGTGACTACAAACGCTGCTACGTGTCACAGGAAGCGCCACGTTGCTTCACGTTAAACTGTTGCCCAGGATTAACGCTGTCGTGTTCTGTCTCCCCTCAGGGCGGCAGGTACGCGCTCGCTGCTAACGGAGACGAGCTCAGAGACGACTTCAGCACTAATCAGCCTCAAAGAGCCCCGGGCACAGGTAGCTGAGGGCGGACGATTCAGCAGAGACCTCACATCACGATACTTAAGGATATTCTTAAAATACATTATATTTGATCACAGATATGTGTGTCTTTATTAGGTGTGAGTGTTTATGGAAGTACTCATCACTAAACAACACAAGCCCCTCCCAAAAAACCTCAAACTAATCCCTAAACAATTCAGCCCCTCCCAAAACAACACAAACTCATCCCAAAACAACACAAACTCATCCCAAACAACACAAAATCATCCCAAAACAACACAAACTCATCCAAAAAAACTCGAACTCATCCCAAAACATCACTCAATCGCAAAACAACTGAATCTCATCCCTAAACAACACAAACTCATCACTAAACAACTCAAGCCCCTCCCAAAAAACCTCAAACTAATCCCTAAACAACTCAAGCCCCTCCCAAAAAACCTCAAACTAATCCCTAAACAACTCAGCCCCTCCCAAAACAACACAAACTCATCCCAAACAACACAAACTCATCCCAAAACAACACAAACTCATCCAAAAAAACTCATCACAAAACATCACTCAATCGCAAAACAACACAAACTCATCACTAAACAACTCAAGCCCCTCCCAAAAACCTCAAACTCATCCCAAAACAACTCAAACTCATCCCTAAACAAATCAACCCCTCTCAAAACAACTCAAACCATTCCCAGAACAACAGAAAAACAATACAACACAAATCCCTTCCAAATACAATACAGACCCCACCCCATGTATTTAAATACAAAAAAACCTTGGCTGGAAGCATAGCTGTGGATTTGCTGCACATCGTTTAACCTGTCGGATGAAGCTTACTGTCGCTCCTGTTTCCGTCTGCAGAGAGAAAGGGTCAGAAGAAGACGAGGAGAATGAAGAACACCGTTCTCCATCACAGACTGCTCTCTCTGCAGCAGCAGCTTGCAGTTCTACAGTCGGCCAACAGGGCGGCGACACAAACAGCAGAGGAGCTCAGGGAGAAACACATTCGAGCTCAAACTGAACTCGAAACCCTCACACACAGACTACAGGCCAGCAAACAACTCTCACAGGTACAACACACCTACTATACAACTGCAACACACCTGTACACCTTTAACACAACTACAACACACTTACTGTACACCTGCAACACACCAGTACACCTTTAACACAACTACAACACACCAGTACACTTACAACACACCAGTACACCTTTAACACAACTACAACACCCCTACTGTACACCTGCAACACACCAGTACAACTTTAACACAACTACAACACACCTGTACACCTGCAACACACCAGTACAACTTTAACACAACTACAACACACCTGTACACCTGCAACACACCAGTACACCTTTAACACAACTACAACACACCAGTACAACTATAACACAACTACAACACACCTATACACCTACAACACACCAGTACACCTTTAACACAACTACAACACACCTGTACACCTACAACACACCTGTACACCTTTAACACAACTACAACACACTTACCGTACACCTACAGCACACCAATACACCTTTAACACAACTACAACACACCTGTACAACTTTAACACAACTACAACACACCAGTACACCTTTAACACAACTACAACACACCTGTACACCTACAACACACCAGTACAACTTTAACACAGCTACAACACACCAATACACCTTTAACACAATTACAACACACCTGTACACCTACAACACACCTGTACATCTTTAACACAACTACAACACACTTACCGTACACCTACAACACACCAATACACCTTCAACACAACTACAACACACCTGTACACCTACAACACACCTGTACACCTTTAACACAACTACAACACACTTACTGTACACCTACAACACACCAATACACCTTTAACACAACTACAACACACCTGTACACCTACAACACACCAATACAACTTTAACACAGCTACAACACACCAATACACCTTTAACACAATTACAACACACCTGTACACCTACAACACACCTGTACACCTACAACACACCAGTACAACTTTAACACAGCTACAAAACACCAATACACCTTTAACACAATTACAACACACCTGTACACCTACAACACACCAGTACACCTTTAACACAACTACAACACACCTGTACACCTACAACACACCAGTACAACTTTAACACAGCTACAACACACCAATACACCTTTAACACAATTACAACACACCTGTACACCTACAACACACCTGTACACCTTTAACACAACTACAACACACTTACCGTACACCTACAACACACCAATACACCTTCAACACAACTACAACACACCTGTACACCTACAACACACCTGTACACCTTTAACACAACTACAACACACTTACCGTACACCTACAACACACCAATACACCTTCAACACAACTACAACACACCTGTACACCTACAACACACCTGTACACCTTTAACACAACTACAACACACTTACTATACACCTACAACACACCAATACACCTTTAACACAACTACAACACACCTGTACACCTACAACACACCAATACAACTTTAACACAGCTACAACACACCAATACACCTTTAACACAATTACAACACACCTGTACACCTACAACACACCTGTACACCTACAACACACCAGTACAACTTTAACACAGCTACAAAACACCAATACACCTTTAACACAATTACAACACACCTGTACACCTACAACACACCAGTACACCTTTAACACAGCTACAAAACACCAATACACCTTTAACACAATTACAACACACCTGTACACCTACAACACACCCGTACACCTTTAACACAATTACAACACACATGTACACCTACAACACACCAGTACAAATTTAACACAGCTACAACACACCAATACACCTTTAACACAATTACAACACACCTGTACACCTACAACACACCGGTACACCTACAACACACCAGTACACCTTTAACACAATTACAACACACATGTACACCTACAACACACCAGTACAACTTTAACACAGCTACAAAACACCAATGCACCTTTAACACAATTACAACACACCTGTACACCTACAACACACCAGTACACCTTTAACACAACTACAACACACCAGTATACCTTTAACACAATTACAACACACCTGTACACCTACAACACACCAGTACAACTTTAACACAGCTACAACACACCAGTACAACTTTAACACAGCTACAACACACCAGTACAACTTTAACACAGCTACAACACACCAATACACCTTTAACACAATTACAACACACCTGTACACCTACAACACACCTGTACACCTTTAACACAACTACAACACACTTACCGTACACCTACAACACACCAATACACCTTCAACACAACTACAACACACCTGTACACCTACAACACACCAGTACAACTTTACCACAACTACAACACACCAATACACCTTTAACACAATTACAACACACCTGTACACCTACAACACACCAGTACAACTTTACCACAACTACAACACACCAATACACCTTTAACACAATTACAACACACCTGTACACCTACAACACAACTACAACACACTTACCGTACACCTACAACACACCAATACACCTTTAACACAACTACAACACACCCGTACAGCTACAACACACCAGTACACCTTTAACACAATTACAACACACCTGTACACCTACAACACACCAATACACCTTTAACACAACTACAACACACCTGTACACCTACAACACACCAGTACACCTTTAACACAACTACAACACACCCGTACACCTACAACACACCAGTACAACTTTAACACAGCTACAACACACCTGTACACCTACAACACACCAGTACAACTTTAATACACCTACAACACACCTGTACACCTTTAACACAGCTACC
The DNA here is from genome assembly GCF_029633855.1 of Hoplias malabaricus. NCBI lineage: Eukaryota > Metazoa > Chordata > Actinopteri > Characiformes > Erythrinidae > Hoplias > Hoplias malabaricus. Next base: position 45,156,666 of record NC_089807.1, read on the forward strand.
ACACACCCGTACACCTACAACACACCAGTACAACTTTAACACAGCTACAACACACCTGTACACCTACAACACACCTGTACACCTTTAACACAGCTACAACACACCTGTACACCTTTAACACAACTACCACACACCCGTACACCTACAACACACCAGTACAACTTTAACACAGCTACAACACACCTGTACACCTACAACACACCAGTACACCTTTAACACAACTACAACACACCTGTACACCTTTAACACAACTACCACACACCTGTACACCTACAACACACCAATACACCTTTAACACAACTACAACACACCCGTACACCTACAGCACACCAATACACCTTTAACACAACTACAACACACCTGTACACCTACAACACACCAATACACCTTTAACACAACTACAACACACCTGTACACCTACAACACACCAGTACACCTTTAACACAACTACAACACACCTGTACACCTACAACACACCAGTACACCTTTAACACAACTACAACACACCTGTACACCTACAACACACCAATACACCTTTAACACAACTACAACACACCTGTACACCTACAACACACCAGTACACCTTTAACACAACTACAACACACCTGTACACCTACAACACACCTGTACACCTACAACACACCAATACACCTTTAACACAACTACAACACACCCGTACACCTACAGCACACCAATACACCTTTAACACAACTACAACACACCTGTACACCTACAACACACCAATACACCTTTAACACAACTACAACACACCTGTACACCTACAACACACCAGTACAACTTTAGCACAGCTACAACACACCTGTACACCTACAACACACCAATACACCTTTAACACAACTACAACACACCCGTACACCTACAGCACACCAATACACCTTTAACACAACTACAACACACCCGTACACCTACAGCACACCAATACACCTTTAACACAACTACAACACACCCGTACACCTACAGCACACCAATACACCTTTAACACAACTACAAAACACCCGTACACCTACAGCACACCAGTACACCTTTAACACAACTACAACACACCTGTACACCTACAACACACCAATACACCTTTAACACAACTACAACACACCTGTACACCTACAACACACCAGTACACCTTTAACACAATTACAAATATATACTCTAATATTGCGTATAACAAACCTACAAACTACAGCACACACCATGTCCTAAACCACATAAAGTCTATGACACCTTAACAAAGATCTTTCTTCCCTGCAATTCTCTCTCTCTCTCTCTCTCTCTCTCTCTCTCTCTCTCTCTCTCTCTCTCTCTGCCCTGGTCAGTTCAGTGTGCTTGTATCTGCCCTCATCATGATCAGGTTAATAAGAGTGTGTGTATGTGCCAGATCTCACTCACGTTATGTGTATCATTGTCAACACACTCACGCTGTGGGGACTTGTGTTCCTTGTGGGGACCTGAAGCTGGTTTCCTGAATTGAAGTCAGTCGATTATAAGGTGAAAACATTTTGAGGTTAGAATTAGTCGCAAGTCAATGTAATGACACCAAAATACCTGGAAACAAACGTGTGTGTGTGTGTGTGTGTGGTCAGAGGTCAGTGCTGGAGAGCAGCACGTCCTTCACCCTGGCCTGACCCCACCTCCCCTCTCTTTTGTGTGTTGCCCCTATTTGCAGGAATCATATTCATGGTTTTTTATAATCTATATTTTAAAGTGTTTTCATTTGTCAGGAATCTGAATAAATTCAACATTCCTCTCAGCTCTGAATTTATCTGAATGTAATACAGCTTTTTATGTGTTTGTAAGCAATGAATATGTTAAACAACAAAAAATAAAACAAGAAAACCCAGCGTGCCAAATACAGCAGCGTTAGAAACACCACACGAGGGTGTACTCCTCTCTAGACCTGTACATCTCTAATCAGGACGCTCTGGAGCAGCTGCACATGAGCCTTAGGTCACCGTGCTCAATGCCAAGTGAGGTCTAGATTGGAATAAAGTGTCCTGCCATTTCTGGGGAGACAGAGCTCTGTCCAATACCTTGGGGATGAGTTGGAGAGGTGGTGTAATCTCAAAGTAATCCTTCAGCATCAGCACTGATGAGGAGAGATTTACAGCAGCTCTAGGTCCTGCACTTGTTAGTGCTTTCTCTGTCATTTTAATGGTGCCATACACCCCTCGTCTCCACAGTGGAACACAGTTCTGTTTCTTAATGAAACGTCTGTGACCCTCTTTGGTCCAAACCCCACGAGCCCCACAGCAGTGTTCTCCCCCTGTGTAAACAGCCCCTGTTCAGAACGCCCGCTTTCAGCACCTGTTCCTTTAAATGATAATGAGCCGCTCGCTGTTCACCCCGACCCCGAGCGCACAGCAGTGAGGAGCGAGGAGCAGAAGCTCTGGTTTTTAGCCGTTTTCACTCTGTTCTCTTTCTTCTCCGTTTTTACTCAGTGCTCTTATTTCTCCGCGCTCGTTGTGTGTGTTTTGCTGAGTTTAACCTCGTCTTTGCGCTCTCACGTAAACACGGGTCCAGCGCTGTGATTGGACAGTGTTTTCTGACTCGGGCAGTGCACAGAACACTGACTGTGGGTCTAGTTTCACAGTGTGTGAGTTGATGGGCTGTAGATTCACACTTTAATGGGAACATGTGCTTAACGTGGGATATAATATTTCTAAACATTTCTGGAGGTTGTTTTTTGATTCCTCAGATCTAACTTCCTCTGAAGGGTCTCCTCACTGAGGAAGAGCTCATACTGAACCCTTGTTTTGGGCAGAAATTAAAGAAACGAAGGGTGGTCTCTGACTTTTGTGCAGTGCTGTATACACACTGACACACCCTAGGGTTACAGAGAGACATCGTCTAATCACACACACACACACACACACACACACACACACACACTTGCAGTTGGCCCAGCAGGTGTGCTGGTTGTTTGGACAGGTAGCAGACAGTGCAGGTACACTGATCTCACCTGGGAGCTGATTAAGAGGCTTCCTCATACAGGAGGTCAAAAAGGATGCCCTGACCACCGCGCAAACACACACACACATATACACACACACACACCCTCTCTGTTTGTGTCCTCCAAAAGCAGCGGGATGCAGCAGTAATGGTTGGAGAGGGAGGTGTGGGTGTTGTAGTATTAATGTGGCTGGGGGAGGGCAGTAGGTCTTTGCCCTGTTGCCCCCACGGTGCAATGCTGTGCTCTAATTGGCCGAATCCAGCCCCGGTGTCGTCGTCTGATTGGCCGGTGGCTGCTGGAGGAAAGCTGGTAAAGAACAGTATGAAGATTTCCTGTTTTCATCGCCACCAACTTTAAGACCATCGTTATCACCATCTTCAGGACTGAGGCATAATACGCTGTGTACTTTATTACAGTCAAACAACTACAATAATTAACCATGAGCGTTTAATCAGCCGCTGTTTGATCTTAAAGTGGAGATGCACCTGAGTCATTCTGAGTTATTATTCCCAGAGAGAAGAGCCACGCCGTCAGCTCCATCAGGATGTTTATCCCTTCTACAGCAGCACAGACAGTGTGTTTAGGAACAGTGTTCCTTTTGTTTTACTGTAGATACACTATTGAGGAGGTGTGTGTTTGTGTGTGTGTGTGTGTGTGTGTGTGCGGGGGGGGTTCTAACAGGAACCCAAAAAACACAGAACACACCTCAAACGTCCTCCTTGGAGAAGCTTCCCGCTGAAGCAGGTGTTTAAACCCGAGTTGGAGTCGCGTGGAACTGTGGCCGAACACTCGCTGTGCTCTGGGTTTAGCCAATCAGGGAAGAGCAGACCGCACCGGATCTGGTTCTGGTTCTGGTTCTGGTTCTGGTTGGTGAGCTACAGATTGTTAATATTGTTATTGTACGAGCGGAGAAACGTCCACGCGGCGAGCGGAGTCCTGCAGCGTGGAGAAGTCCCGACTTTGGGTTTTTACTTTTCATTTTACACCAAAATAAAATGTGTTTGCTATTGCTTAGTGTGTGTGTGTGTGTGTGTGTGTGTGTGTGGGTTTTCTGTGTGAGTTGAGACCCAGTCTCTGTAGTATTCTGCTGCTTCACTCTGGTATTGATCGTGCTGTCCAGTGTGTGTGTGTGTGTGTGTGTGTGTGTGTAGCCGATGTCAGTGAGATCACAGTCCAGTCAGAGTCAGCCGTACTGACCACTCTGTCCCTGAGGAAACACAACTGACACTCCACTGCGCTCTCTCTCTCTCTCTCTCTCTCTCTCTCCCTTTCTCTCTCTCTCTCTCTCTCTCCCTTTCTCTCTGTCTCTCTCTCACTCTCTCTCGCCCTTGCCTTGACTTGCTGTATCTCTTACTTTTTTCTCTATCTCTTTTTATTATTGTAACTTTTACCCTATTTCTCTCTATTTCTGCAAAAACATTTATAAACATGTTGTAACCATCACAGGCCCGTGTGTGTGTGTGTGTGTGTGTGTGTGATATCTCAGATGTCGGGGTGGTGAGAGTTTGATTGCTGACGGAAGGCAGCTGCTCATCTCTGAGTGGAACATGTTTTACAGCAATGCGACACTTTCAGCAGTCAATCATCACACACACACACACTCTCTCTCTCTTTTTCTCTCTCTCTTTCTCTCTCACTCTCTCTCCCTCTCTCTCTCTCTCTCTCTCTCTGTCCCTCTCCCTCCCCCTCTCTCTTCCCCTCTTTCTCTCTGTCACTCTCTGTCTATCTCTCTCTCTCTCTCTCTCTCTGTCCCTCTCCCTCTCTCTCTCCCCCTCTCTCTCTCTCTCTCTCTCTCTCTCTCTGTCCCTCTCCCTCCCCGTCTCTCTCTCCCTCTCTCTCCCTCTCTCTCTCTCTCTCTCTCTCTCTCTCTCTCTCTCTCTCCCCCTCTCGCTCTCTCTGTCACACTCTCTCTCTCTCTCTCTCTCTCTGATGATAAGTGCCTGTTGTCACACTCTCTGTGGTTAGTGTCACTGTGTTGGAGACACACTGTGGAATCAGAGTCAGTGAGGAGTCTTTATCCCATTACAGTCTGAGAGTCTGAGAGTGACGGAGCTGAGCTGCTCTTTATGATTTTCACTGCAGTGTGGTGACATTTTACACTGTGACAGTGTTCCAGCAACGATCCCCTGCTCAGACGACCGGGTTTGTGTTGACATCGAGTACCGGCACAGAACACACTTCAGCACACACTCACTGTGTGTTTAATTTATTTTAAAACATAAGAAAAAAGCATGTGTAAATGTGGCAAACTTCACACAACCACATCAGTCAGTGTTGAATGGGCTGCTGCTCAGGGCCACATCACACTCCTGACCATTCTCACCTGTTAATGCAGGAATGACCGTATTAAAGCTGCACTGTGTGAGTTTAAGCGTTTGGAGCCCCCTCTGATGGAAATATGGAATTGCATGAAACGTGCAGAAGATCATGTTGTAACACGGTTTGTGCTGCGTTACATTTCCCTGAGGGGATTTATCTGACGTCCCCTTTTTCCCCACGGTTCCTCACTCGTGAGCTGCACATACCTCGTGCCCCACTGTACCTCACTGTACCTCGCTGTCTCACCTCTGAGATGCACCTCCTGTTTGAACCCTCCTCTGTGACTTTAACTTGTAAAGGACCTTGTAATGTGCAGCTCTTATACGTCACACAGTTTCATACTCTACATCTAACCTCTGTGTATTTATCTCTGTTCCATACAAATATACCACTGTAGTATTTCACACTCTACACCTCCGACCGCTTTTAAACCTCCCGCCCCCTCTCCTCTCCTCGGAGTGCTGCTCGGAACTTTGTGAACCCTTTAGAATTTTCTCAACTTCTGCATAAATTCGGCCAAAAAACTTCATCAGAATTTCACACAAGTTCTAAAAGAAGATCAGAGGAACCGTATTTAACAGTGGATCATTTTCCTAAATAAATAAATGAAAAGTCTTTTTATCTTTGTCTCATTTCTTTGATTTGTTTCTCTTTGTTTACTTTTAGGGCTCCTGTGAAACGCTTTGCAGATATTCCACAAAATCTAAGAGTTCCCAAGCGTTCAAGAAAAACTGAACTTTAAAAACCTACTGTAACCCCTCGCTGTCCAGCACTGTCCACGTCCCAAAGCCTAGTGAGCGCGGGCTGTTCCAGTTCTTAGACACCTTAAATACACTGCCTACTGAGATACCTTAATCTGGCTGAACTTTAAGGCAGCATCGACTTGTTCCTCAACCGCTACGGCAATCCCATGATGCACTGCAGGCACGACTCCCGTCTGTTTCTGTCTGTATAATTAAAATCACGATTTAAAACATGAGAAGCGTGGTCCATGGCGCTGACGCTGAGTCGACCCTAGTAGAGGGTCGTAAACACCGGTCGTAGGCGGGACCGAACTCCATGACAGGCATCTAAATATAAACTGTACTGTATTACATCTGTATTACAGGGCTACTTCCTCTAGGACCTAAAAAAGAGGTCCCCCAGAGGAGGTAACCACCCCAGTGATGAGCATCAGAGGCAGTGTAGAGCCGGAGGAGTGTCGTAGAGAAGCTCTCAGTCGTCACAGAGACATGTGGTGATTAGATGTGTTTAAATCCCGATGTTCCCGGAGCAGGAGGTTAGTGCGGAGAGGACGGACAGGTGTGTAATGCCGCTGTGTTAATCTCCAGGTGGAAATCTGCCGCTTTTCCGTGTTGGGCTTTTGGGAAGAGTGTGGATTAGTGAGGGATTAGTCTCATAGAGGGAGGAGAGAACCTTCCAGAACGGCCGCTTACACCCCACCTCCCCCAAAAACGCAGCTAAGCTACGCTAACTCCTTCTCAGCTCACTAACCCCGGTGACGGATCGTCACTCCGCCGGAATCAGGACGTAAGAGCTAATCCTGCCCCTCTCTCTGTGCTCCCTGTGTTAGTTATTTTAGTGTTTTCCGTTCCTAGAGGAAGTAGTTCGTAATTAGAGCGCTGTGTGAAGTTTAGTCGCTTGAAAAAATGAGATTTAAAAAGCTGTTTATCTGAGCTAGGGTTAGGCTTCGGTTTAACCCCCAACAACCCCCCCACAATACGAGAGTAAAGCCCAACCACATTATTCCAGTGTGTGTGTGTGTGTGTGTGTGAATGTTATGGTTTAACCCTTTCCACATCTCTCCTCATGACAGTCCAGTATTATTTTGTTGTCGTCCAGTCCCTAGTTTCATTCATTCATTCATTCATGGCCCATAACCCTTATCCTGTTCAGGGTTGCGGTGGGTCCGGAGTCTACCCGGAATCACTGTGTGCGGACACCCTGGCGCAGCACGTAGTGTCTCTGTCACACAGCTCCAGGGTGTGTGAGGAGTTTGCTGTGTTCTTCGTTGGTAGGTGGAATGGAGACTCAAAAGTGTCCGTAGGTGTGAGTGAATGTGTGAGTGTGTGTCGCCCTGTGAAGGACTGACGCCCAGTGATTCTGGGTAGGCTCCGGACCCACCGCCGCCCTGAACTGGATAAGGGTTACAGACAGTGAGTGAATGAATGAATTTATTCATAAATGCTAGGACTGAGGAGAAAGGTGTGAGTGAGGTCTTTAAGCCTCTCGAGTTTGCGCTTTGGGAAAGGAGCTGAAATCCAAGCTGCGTTTTACAGGAAACTCCATCAGTGCCACGCGGTCCTCACACGGTGAAACATGAGGCAGAGAGCTTCTATTAAAAGGTGTCAGCAACCAGATAGCTGCCACACACACTCAGGTAGGAGCAGTGTTTCTGCCGCTGGTGTGTGTGTGTGTGTGTGTGTGTGGAGGTGATTTTGTCCTGTATTAGACACTGGTTTGATAGTGTAACTGGAGGAGAGTCCATTGTGTTGATGCTGTGGACAGAAATAGTGCTCAGTGATAAAAGTTGTGTGTGTGTGTGTGTGTGTGTGAGAGAGAGAGAGAGAGAGAGAGAGAGGCTGATACAGTGTGTGTGGTTTAACACTCTCTAACCACAACAAATACACCCTGTCCTTTACTAAACTGTTTATATGTGCAAGCATCTTTGTCACTCTCTCACTCTGTCTCTCTCTGTCTTCTCTCTCTCTCTCTCTGTGTCACTCTCTCCTTCCTCTATCACTCTGTCTCTCTCTCTCTGTCACTGTCTCCTTCCTCACTCTGTCTCTCATTTCTCTCTCTCTCTCTGCCTCTCTCCTTTTCTTGGTTTACTTTCTATCTGTTTCTCTCTTCTGTGTTACTTTGTGTGTGTGTGTGTGTGTGTGTGTGTGTGTGTGTGTGTGTGTGTGTGTGTGTGTGTGTGTGTGTGTGTGGAAAGCGATTAGCCGCAGTCCTCTGCTCTGAGCTCAGAACCCTGTTGTTAATCTCCCAGAGTGCACTGGGGCAGGTGGAGATGGCTCTATTATGGCTGCCAATCACAGCTCAGCGAGGGTCTGAATAAACAGCCTCATTTGCATACGAGAACTGTTTAATCATGAATTGTTGCTGACGTGGTATTCTCTGCGTCGTCGTTCGCTGGGGGACGTCCCGATCCGAAGATTTCATATCGAACCACTGTCACTTACGACGTTCACATCGCTCTTATATTTACAGACAATACACACACTTCAGTTACCCATCGACCTTTACATTAAAACCACCTCATTGTCCACTGACCACACGTGAGGGTGGATCAGACACAGCAGTGCTGCTGGAGTTATTAAACCCCTCAGTGTCTGAACTGAGAACAGTCCACCGACCAAAAACATCCAGCCGACAGCGTCCTGTGTCTCTGATGAAGGACTAGAGGACGAGCGACACACACTGTGCAGCGACAGATGAGCTACTGTCTCTGACTCTACATCTACAAGGTGGACCAACGAGGGAGGAGTGTCTCACAGAGTGGACAGAGAGTGGACACAGGGTTTAAAAACTCCAGCAGCACTGCTGTGTCTGATCCACTCTACACCAGCACCATTCTCTCGCTTTCATT
>NC_089807.1:45168041-45170541 GCF_029633855.1 Hoplias malabaricus
TCTCTCTCTCTCTCTCTCTCTCTCAGGGCTCTAGTGCAGAGGTGACTAGACAGAGCTCTGTGATCAAGGGCCTCAGGACGGAGCTGCATGAGAGGGATCAGCGCCTCAAAGAGCTTCAGGAAAAGTGCGTCCACTCTCCGTTTCGTCTCTCTGCCTTTCTCTCTTTTTTGGCCTTCTCTAGCACACACCCTTGCCCTATCTCATTCTCTCCCTGTTTATCTCTACTTCTGTTTCTATCTCTCTATCTCCAGCCCTTCATAACCCCTTCTCTCTCTCTCCCTCTCTCTCTCTCTCTCTCTCTCTCTCCCCTCTCTCTCTCTCTCTCTCTCTCTCTCTCTCTCTCTCTCTCTCTCTCTCTCCCTCTCTCTCTCTCTCCCTCTAGTATCTGATTCCACCATGTGGTTGTTTTGGGTTTAACCTGAGGGGTGTGTGGGTGTGTGTGTGTGTGTGGGTGTGCATGTATGAGTGTGTGTATATATACTGTGTGTGTGTTTCACTATTTTTCTTGTCTCTGTCTCATTATCTCTTTCCATTTTTTCACTCTCTTCCCTTTAACTTTTTCTTTCTCTTTCATTCTTTTTCTATCCTCTGTCACTGCGTCTATGTCTCATTTATTTCCCCACATTCTGCCCCAACACTGGCTTCTCTCTCTCTCTCTCTCTCTCTCTCTCTCTTTTCCTCTATTTCTCAATCTCTCACTTCTCTGTTTTTCTCTCTTCTTGTACTCCTGTGTAACTTGACATGATGTGTGTCAGTGTAGGTCTCTCTCTCTCTCTCTCCCTCCCTCTCTCTCTCCCCCCTCTCTCTCCCTCTCTCTCTCTCTCTTCCTGGTCCGTGTCTTGGTGTTTTCTCCTCTTTTGAATGAGAGACGTGTCTAGACGCCGTAAAAAATACATCACCTCTCTCGTCCTGCCTGGGAACGAAGGAGGAAAAAACGAGAAAAGAGAAAAAAGAGAGGAACCCAGAGTGAATTTCAAAGGCGAGCGGCGTGTCGTCAGTCAATATCCGGCGCCGAGCTCGCTGCCTTATTCATATCTGCTCCGCTTTCATCTGAGGCCTGTCGTCTTTCAGCCCCATGCATCTTTAATCGGCTTTTGTTTTTGTAGCGAAGCACGCCACACACACACACACACACACACACACAGACCTGCTGCCCAAACACTTACAGTGTCATTAACACACAAAACACATAACACACAGTCTCAGACCTGTACTCACACACACACACACACAGGTTCATTAACACACAAACTGCGAACACACCACTACACGGAGGAGCATCAGGCTCCAAAACACTGTACATACACACACACACACACACACACACACACACACACACACACGGGCCACTCTAAGAATCAGAACCAGATTTACTTTTAGGAATGTACCGATATAGGAACCCTGGACTGATGTCGATTTCCGATATTATAAGTGTAGATTTCTGCCGATACCCGTTATAAAATACAGCATTACAGCTTCGGACCTGCTGTACCCAAACTAAACTGAATGGAGTCTCCTGAGCTGTTAGTGACATTTAATTAATGAACTGTTCCTTACAACGACTGCTCACAGCTTTAAACACTTTTAAATCGACATTCAATCCTTTGTTCATTGTCTGTAAGGACTTATCCAGTTCAGCACGGCAGTGGGTTCCATCCGGAGTCACTGGGCCCAAAGCAGGAACACACCCTGTAGGGGGCGCCAGTCCTTCACAGGGCGACACACAATCACACATTTACTCACACCTACGGACACTTGAGTCACCAATCCACCTACCAACATGTGTTTTTGGAGCGTGGGTAGATACCGGAGCAGACACAGGGAGAACACACCACACTCCTCACAGACAGTCACCCGGAGGAAACCCACGCAGACACAGGGAGAACACACCACACTCCTCACAGACAGTCACCCGGAGGAAACCCACACAGACACAGGGAGAACACACCACACTCCTCACAGACAGTCACCCGGAGGAAACCCACACAGACACAGTGAGAACACACCACACTCCTCACAGTAATCCTGCACCACTCTGTTCCACCAGGTCACAACACTGCAGCTCACAGAGCGTACGACCCAGGGACAGAAACAATAATAATACTCATATGTCCACTGTTCCCCATCATCATCATCACCCTGTAGAGAGGCGCTGGTGGAGGTGGAGAGGGGATGAAATGCCGGGAGTGTGTTGGAGACGTGGAGACGCCTGGTTCCATTCAGCTCCACAGGAGAGAAATCTGACTCCGTGTTTGTCACACGCTGAAATGAAGTACAGTACACGAAGACAAAGAGAATCCTCCGTCTCCACAGAGACTTAGATAATCAAATCACACGTGTAAACAGATGTGTACAGATGTAAACTGATGTAAACATTGACTGAACCTGCTGATGACCTGTGTTTTTAAACCACTCCGAACTCGTCTTCTGCTCCTGCCCTGTCTCTGAGCGGAGAGGACTCCTAAAATAAATGTTATAAAGCTAATTGCCATTAGCTCTC
>NC_089807.1:45173041-45178041 GCF_029633855.1 Hoplias malabaricus
GCCAGTAACCGGAAGGTGTTTTTGGACTCTCTGAAGAGGAGGCTGAGCGCAGTCACTCAGGAGAAGAACCAGTGTGAGTCCAGCAGCCAGAAACTCCGAGAAGATCTGCAGAGAAAAGTAAAGACACACACACACACACACATTAACCTTTTCTACAGTTACAGACTGTAGTCCATCTGTTGCTCTGAATCCTTCATCACCCCCCTCTCCCCCTGTTCCTCAGCGCTCAGGACCCCCACAGAGCAGGTGTGATGTGGTGGTGGATCATTCTCAGCGCTGCAGTGACACTGACGTGGTGGTGGTGTGTTAGTGTGTGTTGTGCTGGTGTAGAGTGGATCAGACACAGCAGTGCTGCTGGAGTTTTTAAACCCTGTGTCCACTCTCTGTCCACTCTGTGAGACACTCCTCCCTCGTTGGTCCACCTTGTAGATGTAGAGTCAGAGACAGTAGCTCATCTGTCGCTGCACAGTGTGTGTCGCTCGTCCTCTAATTGGGTTCACAGGACACTGCCCTGTGTTGGTTGCTCTCTGGTTAGTCTCTGGTGGTCTGTTGGGGGTCCTGGTCATTAACGAACAGGGTACAATGGGACTGACATATGGACTGCAGTAGGTGATTGTAGATCTACTAGGTGCTGGTGAAATGGACATTGAGGGTAGGGAAAAGGAGGTGGTTTTAATATTATGGCTGATAAGTGTATGTCAGGTCTGAGGTCAGAATGAAGTGTATGAAATGTAATGAAATGTAATAATTTCAGTCACAGGGCGGCACTGTGGTGCAGCAGGTAGGTGTCGCAGTCACACAGCTCCAGGGGCATGGAGGTTGTGGGTTCGATTCCCGCTCCGGGTGACTGTCTGTGAGGAGTGTGGTGTGTTCTCCCTGTGTCTGCGTGGGTTTCCTCCGGGTGACTGTCTGTGAGGAGTGTGGTGTGTTCTCCCTGTGTCTGCATGGGTTTCCTCCGGGTGACTGTCTGTGAGGAGTGTGGTGTGTTCTCTCTGTGTCTGCGTGGGTTTCCTCCGGGTGACTGTCTGTGAGGAGTGTGGTGTGTTCTCTCTGTGTCTGTGTGGGTTTCCTCCGGGTGACTGTCTGTGAGGAGTGTGGTGTGTTCTCTCTGTGTCTGCGTGGGTTTCCTCCGGGTGACTGTCTGTGAGGAGTGTGGTGTGTTCTCCCTGTGTCTGCATGGGTTTCCTCCGGGTGACTGTCTGTGAGGAGTGTGGTGTGTTCTCCCTGTGTCTGCGTGGGTTTCCTAAGGGTGACTGTCTGTGAGGAGTGTGGTGTGTTCTCCCTGTGTCTGCGTGGGTTTCCTCCGGGTGACTGTCTGTGAGGAGTGTGGTGTGTTCTCCCTGTGTCTGCATGGGTTTCCTCCGGGTGACTGTCTGTGAGGAGTGTGGTGTGTTCTCCCTGTGTCTGCGTGGGTTTCCTAAGGGTGACTGTCTGTGAGGAGTGTGGTGTGTTCTCCCTGTGTCTGCGTGGGTTTCCTCTGGGTGACTGTCTGTGAGGAGTGTGGTGTGTTCTCCCTGTGTCTGCGTGGGTTTCCTCCGGGTGCTCCGGTTTCCTCCCACAGTCCAAAAAAACAAATTGCAGGTGGATTGGCGACTCAAAAGTGTCCGTAGGTGTGAGTGAATGTGTGAGAGTGTGTCGCCCTGTGAAGGACTGGCGCCCCCTCCAGGGTGTATTCCCGCCTTGCGCCCAATGATTCCAGGTAGGCTCTGGACCCACTGCAACCCTGAACTGGATAAGGGTTACAGACAATGAACGAATGAAATGAATTTCAGTCACAGATTTAACTTTAAAGATGTGTTCTCTGTCCTCGTTTAAATAAAAAGGTGTTACTTTTGTGTAAATGTCTGTAAAATAAATCAGTACCAGTTCAACGCTCAAAGTTTAAAACCAAGTGTAATATTTACACTAAACGTTGAAGAATACCATTTCACAGCATTTGGTTTTCGAGTTGAATTTGATCCACAGTGTGTCTCTGTGAGCGTTTCTCTGCTCTGAGCTCTTTATTCCCTTTTTATTTAGTCGTTTCGTTTAACAGAACTCTTCTAATGAAGCCTCCGCTCGAGCAGAAAATCATTTCCTGTGTTTGATAATTATTGGAGGCCAATTAAGCACAGATTATTAACCAGGACACATTTTATCTCATTGTGCCTCATTATCATGGCGTCTGTTTGATGTTTGGCCTCTGTGTGATATTCTTACCTTTTACAGATAAAAGTATAGCCCTGTATTATGTGTGTTTTAATGTAATTAAATCAAACTCACGTTGGAAATGTGTACGTACTGTAACCCCACCGTGGGGATGCTCTTAAAGGGCCGGTATCCTACATTTTTCCTGTGTTTTCAGAGTTCTACGTCTTCCCCCGGAGTCCACTTCTGAGTTTATGATCTTTGTATAGTTTTATGAACCAGAAACAGCTGTGATTTATTTCCATTTTCTAAGCTCTCTTCGTCTCACAGAATGAGAAGAAACAGCCTGTGCCTTGAAGAGAGATAAATGTTCAGTCCTCGCTGAGGCCCCTGTCCAGACTGGTCTCTCTCTCTCTGCGTGTCGTCCCCCTCTCCCCTGTCTCTCTGCTCACAGTCACTTATTCATCAAACATCACTTTTACAAATGAACCCTGGACAAGAGCAGGAAATAAACACAAATACTCGCCCTAAACAACAGCAGCAGCAAAGACAAGGCACACACTTTAACATCGAGCTGGGCACAAGTCTATATCACCATTACGATTAATAAAGGATTATTCTGTTGTAGTTTGTCTCACAGTTCCCTGTCGAGGCTCGTGCTGTAAACACACTCCAGTGTTAAAGGTGGGGTGTGTGTCTTTGATGCGGCTGGAAGCTCCATCTCTGCGTCTGAGCCGTGCTCTGTTCGTATTCGGTGTGTGATTGTGTTCAGTGTGAAACAGACCGGGGGATTCACTTCGGTCTGAAACTGGTTTTTCTCAGTGTTTTCATTTGACTTCTTTATGTTCAGTGTCTTCACTAAAGTCAGAACACGTCCAAACCACAGACGCAGCGTTTCTCTTCGGTACGAGCTCCAGTCGCTCGGTCCGCCTCCGTGTTTAGGTTCTCCTTCGTGTGGCTGATTGGACGGGGCAGAGTCACCTGACTACAGCGTGGTAGTGTGGGTTTAAAGGGACGGTATGTGAACACACAGTGGGGACGTATTCACAAGAAAAAAAAAGGATAAACAGAATTAAAGGAAAAGTTCTGAATGTTGAATTTTATTCATTTTTAATGAATTGCCCAGTCTTTTTGTCCTTTATACAGAAGAATAACACAGTTCTTTGTCATGTGTTTATGATGTCATGATGTGACAGATCTGGGCAGTGTGTGTTCTCCTCGGGGTTAGGGTGTTAGTAAAGGGTTTGTAAAGAAGCGTGGGTTCGGCCATGCGTGTCTCTGAGGAAACACATGATCACCTCCACCTTCCTGAGGCAGGGGGCGCTGTTGTGATCAGGGGAAACTCACTGACGGGGAGCTGGAGATGACTAATATCTGAGAAGGAAATCTGGCAAAAGCTTGGGGATAAACCAAAATGAAATGATCTCTGCTCTGATTGGTCGGTCTGCTTCATTCAAAGAGCAGTCGGGAGTGTGACACTCCTTATAACCTCAGTGTACATGAGCATCAGGCAGGTAAATACATTCTGTGTGTGTGTGTGTTCAGGATCAGAAGCTGAGTGCTCTCCAGGTGAGTTTATCTGAGAGTGAGCGGATGAAGATGGAGATGGAAGAGAAAACCCGTGTACAGCTGCAGCTCATTTCTCAGCAGCATTCGGACGCTCTGCAGCAACTCCACAACAAACTCGGCCTGGCACAGAGTCAACAGAAGCAACTCCGCTCCTTTACACAGGTAACACACACACACTACACTCGGCCGAGTTGCCTGCATCAAAACCCCCCACCCCCCAGTAAGACCCCCAGTCTCCTCCAGGGCAACTGCACTAGGTATCAGCTGAAGATCCACCACTGGAGCTAATGCCAGTGAACTCACCTTTAATACCCGCCCACACCAGACCCACGACTTCCTGTGTGTGTGTGTGTGTGTGTGTGTGTTAATGTGCTCCTGCCTGTGGTCCCAGTCTGCTTTAGGAGGGGTTTTATGGCTGAGTGTTAATGAGCGTTTACTCTGGAGCAGATCGCAGGCGTGTTTAGTTTAGCGGCTGATCCCACGGCGGCGTGTTAATGGTGTTTGTGTGAAAGAGTCAAACTGCAGTCGCTCAGTAATCCCACACTTTCCTCTGAACGCTGATCAGGGCCCGGGAAACACGGCCTTTTATACTCTCCGCTCTGACGCTCCGCCTGGACACAGTGGAACATGAACCTGGTCCGTGAGCTGCACTTCAGAGTCATTCATATCACCCCCCAGAAGAGCCGCCTGAGTCATGATGACCGTTTAGTAACTGTTTACTCAGATAAACACATTAATGCCTTTATTAATGGAACTGTAACAGTCCGTGTAACCCCTCTGTGGAGCAGGAACAGGGCAACATCCTTCCCGACATCTCTCTCCGTGCTTCAGACTCCTCACAGGCCTCCGGATGTGGGTTCTCTGCCGTGAGCTCAGAGAGACTTCGTAAACACATTACACCGCCGTCCAGCGCCAAACGGACGCGAGAGCAGCAGCTGCTGAGGAAACATCCTCAGAATTTAATTTGAACTTTTACTTACTTCAAAGGAATTTTCTTCTTCTTCTGAAAAGTGAGGACGGAGTCGACAGCATTGAGGCGTTCACTGCTTTTATCCTGAAACTGAAAGGAATAAACATGAAGAAATAAAGACTCTGCACAGGAGAGTATCTTTAGTTTATTGCAAAATGTGGGACTGTGTATTGTGTTCGTACACACACACACACACACACACAGATATTCTCTCAGCAGACCGTCCATTCCAAGGTCAAGATTTTCAAAAGGCTTAAGGGGGAATGATACGGGAGATTATTGCAGCGATCAATAAGCTCAAAATGAAGCAGAGGGGAGTTTACTTTATTGACTT
>NC_089807.1:45183041-45185541 GCF_029633855.1 Hoplias malabaricus
CAGGGACCACAGAGCAGTGTGATTCTTCGGTTCATGCAAATTGCAGTTTATAGAAAATGACACTCGTTAATAATAAATGAAAAGCCTTTTAAGAGCAGAGACGTAAACTGGGGACGGAGCTGTAGTCAGTCGTGGGGGAAGAGACTGTTGAACTGTTTTGGAGGATAAACAATGTGCTGCGTTCGGATTTCTCCGTCAGGAAGCAGCCGTGGAGACAGACACTGGCAGTGTTTATAAGCACGGGGGGAGGAGGTGGCTCTAATTAAGCTTCATTTAATGATTACGGCAATTAAAGAGCGACGCCGCTGTAGCTTTGTAGTGCTGCCACTGTCTGTCGATGGCACTCCGCAGTAGCGTCCCCCAGGAACGCTGTTCCTGCTGAAGACACTTCAGCACTAATTACATTATAAACATCACACGGAGCTCGGGAGCACTCTGAAAGTTAATAGAGGAGCGACTCCGAACCGGATTCACACAGGAAGCTGTTCCCAGAGCTGTTAAGCCATCAGAAAAAGGGCCAAGCGTCTCGTTTGTAGTGACGACTCTGAAATGGCTGATTTCCTGTCGTCTGCTGCTCAGCTGGAGGGAACTCCACTCGGCGCTCGTTATTTCTCCGTCTGTGAGAGAGAAATTAGTTCTGGTTGCACATGAGTGTTTATAAACTCTGACAGGCTTAATAACACTCATTATTCAGTAATTAATGAACTCATAATGATTCAGTAAACTCTTACAGTCTTAAAAAATGTGAGAGAGACAGACTTCCAGTTTTGTGCGATCCATCGATTAATAAGAGCAAAGATCCGTGCCACACTCTGTTTGAGGAGTTCTCAAGTTCAGGCTAAAGACTGTCGCCTGGAGGCGTGAGAAACGTGTGGCCCACTCCTTTAGTTATCAGCCCTCACCAGCACCAGTCACCACCAACTCATTTACAAACCGTACTGCGCTTTTCCACTGCAGAGTCCCTACTCTACTCTACTCTTCTGGACTCGACTCGTCTGTTCTCCTCCTCCACCAGGTGAATCAGGTTCTGGTTCTGGAAGCGGGTTCTTGTTTAGTGGCTGTTCTCTCGTGGTTCAGAGCGAGTCGAGTAGGGACTAAACCGTGGCGTGTAAACCTTGCAGAGCGCTGATCGTCCAGAGAGAGTCGTCACTCTACGCCACGCGACGCAGACGACCAGCACCAACTCTCCATCTGTAAAATCTCCAGCTGCAGCAGAGATCACGTTTGTTTTTATCCGACTCACGACGGCAGCTCGTAAAATGACGCCGTGGTCTTTTGAAGACGTTCAAACGCTCCTTGGATCGGTGGACAGTTCTAGAGCCTCTTGAGCAAACCCTTGGACGCTGGTGACCCAGTTTCAGACGGGAGAGGTCGAAGGTCATTCTCTGTGTTCAGCCCGGCTCTTTTAGAGAGTCACAGATACAGTGAGCTGATCTAGGGTTAGTTACTGTTATTCCTTGTCCTCGTTTCCTTGACTCCGCTCCTTAAACCCTCTGCAGGGTCTTCGCCCTCGCCCTGCCGTGTGTTACTTGTCCCCTGTGTAATGCGAGTTATGGAAGAGGCTCTGAACTTTGCTGGTGTTTCCCGACGAAGCAGATCCGGCGTTGAGGACCCTCTCCTCCTCTCTCCTCTTCTCTCCGGGCCGTATTTAGGTCAGAGCGAACGCCGCAGCAGCTCAGGTTTCTCAAACCTGATGACGGTAGAAACAACATATTTATTTAAAAAAATAATAAAGAAAAGGGATTTTTTAATTACAAGTTTCTGCGGCCCCCAGCGTCCAACTCCCTTTCATATGGGTCTCGAGCGGCTGCGGGTAGCCGGGCGAGTAATTACTGCCGAGGAAGAATGGATGGGAGCGCCTGCTTCTCTTTACCTGCGCATGTGACACATTCATTATCTGATAATCAAATGCAGACTTTACTGGGTCTTGGGTGCTTTGTGTTGTTGTTTTTGTTGTTGTTTATATTCCCCCACGTTTGATAACTTTGATTTCAAAACAAAAGTGTGAAGATCAAAGATCAGAAAGCTTTTTAATTCTCCTGTGATCGGGGAAAGTAGCGATGAGGGGGTGTTTTCTCGTCTTCTCCCCTCACGGTGTCCTAAATCAGCGCGAGGGGGGAGAGTGTCTTTGGACGCGAGGTTTGCACCGTTCGGGCCCCGATGTTCACCCCAGGAAACAGGGCTTTGGGGCGGAGTGGGGTGACACCAGTCAGTGTCCGGTAAATACAGACCTTCAGGACAGAGAGTGAAGGGCTGATAAAAACAGGAAGCAGGGATTAGTAAACTCTGCTCATCCTTAGGAGCGTTTATAGCACTGTCTCTCCACGTGTCCTCCATCGCCCTGAAGCTGTGTGGTCTACAGCCACTTTACCCCTTCTCAAAAGAACCAGCTTCAAAAACAGCTTTCTTCATTCATTCACTCACTCATTCACTCACTCATTGTGAATCCCTGTGTGCACATTCCGTGTCTGTGTGGGTTTCCTCCGGGTGACTGTCTGTG
>NC_089807.1:45193041-45223041 GCF_029633855.1 Hoplias malabaricus
AGGTAGAGAGACAAGGAGGAGGTAGGTAGAGAGTGTGAGAGAGACGAGGACGTAGGTAGAGAGAGAGAGAGAAAAGGAGGAGGTAGAGAGTGTGAGAAAGACGAGGACGTAGGTTGAGAGAGAGAGAGAAAAGGAAGAGGTACATAGAGACAGATAAATTTCAGGATTATTAGGTCTAACTAAAGCAATTCTTGTTCCCCTCCACCAGATGGCGACAAGCTTTCGTCACGATAAGCTTCAGTGTGAATCCTTTCTTCCTGTAGTTGCAGTAATAACACATGAACACGAGATGGCAGCATTTAACCATTTACACTCGTTCTTATCTCCAGGTCGGACTTATATTCCATTAGTGTCCTGTGTTTATATCGAGCTCGTTGTTGATAGGATGTATTTAAAACGCACATAAACGCGGGCCCAGCGCTGTGATTGGATAGACTCGGTCGAGGGGGCGGGGCAATACTAAAGTCTTGACGTCAGAAGCGGAGCAGAGTCAGAATAGCTGGTTTTGTACCGCGTTTCTTTCTGATGACCCGCCACACGAAGTGCCTCTGATAATAATACACCTGCACGTACTGCTTCTATCCACTAGAGGGCGACAACTGCCAATTTTACATTTGTCTGACTGTAATATCAGTAACTGATCACTAGATGGCAGCAAAGGTACACCATGAACAGACAGGGTTTCAGCTTCAAATATAATCAGTCAGCCCTAGCGATGAAGTTAAACTGGGTTCTAACACTGTTATCTAGAACACAGTGACAACCACAAGCCTGAATGCTCATGGACAAGAGTAAATCACTGTCAGAAAAGACCTAATGAGTCTGACAGGAGAATACACACACACACAGGACTCTCTGAAGGCAGCTGCACATGATCCTAGGGTCGCTATGCTCACAGCCCCCTCTCTCTCACACACACACACACACACACACACCGGCCTGTGGAGCAGTGGACCTGTGTCGGAGTCTCCGGTCTAAAACCAGTGACGCTGTAGAGAAGAGGATCACTCTCCTGATTAACGCCCTTCAGCTCAGAGGAATAAAGAAAAGAGCAAAGGGAGAGAGATGGAGAAAAGAGGAGAGGGAGAATGAGAGAGAAAGGAAGGAGACAGATATAAAGGGAGATGATTTAAAGGAGTAAAGAAAGATAAAAGACAGTAAGCAAAAGTGAACCCACGAGTGACCCCCCCCCCCCCCCCCCCCCCCCCGAGTAACTCACTCTGTTCACGTGACTCATATGCACCAGCCATAACATTAAAACCACCATGTTTCTTACAGACTGTCTATCTGTGGCTCTGCATACTTTGCCACCCCCTTTTCCCTCTGCTCCTCATTGGTCAGGAGCAGGTGTGATTTGAGTGGGGTTCTCTCTCGGCTGCAGCTCCTGGAGCTGAAAGCATTTTATTGTTGCTTTAAAAATAGAATATTACTTCTGTATCTGTGTTGTTTATTTGTTTGTTTACAGTGTGTTTAACTCTAGAAAACCCACTCCACATTAGAGTCACTGTCCGTGGTGCTGAAAGTTCTTAGGCAACCTGCAAAGACCTCATTACATCATTCTTTCACTCATTCACCATTTGTATTCAGGGTCACAGTGGGTCTGGAATCCTCCCGGAATCACACACTCACCCAGTCACTTATAGTCACTCACACACTCACCCAGTCACTCACTCATTCACTCATCCAGTCACTTACAGTCACTAACACAAACACACACACTCACTTAGTCACACTCACTCAGTCACTCACACACTCACCCAGTCACTCACTCATTCACTCATCCAGTCACTTACAGTCACTCACACAAACACACACACTCACCCAGTCACTCACTTAGTCACACTCACTCAGTCACTCACCCAGTCACTCACTCATTCACTCATCCAGTCACTTACAGTCACTCACACAAACACACACACTCACCCAGTCACTCACTTAGTCACACTCACTCAGTCACTCACACACTCACCCAGTCACTCACTCATTCACTCATCCAGTCACTTACAGTCACTCACACAAACACACACACTCACCCAGTCACTTATAGCCACTCACACAAACACACACACTCACCCAGTCACTCACTTAGTCACACTCACTCAGTCACTCACACACTCACCCAGTCACTCACTCATTCACTCATCCAGTCACACTCACTCAGTCACTCACACACTCACCCAGTCACTCACACATTCACTCAGTCACCCACACTCACCCAATCACTCACTCAGTCACTCACACACACACACACACTCACCCAGTCACTTATAGTCACTAACACAAACACACACACTCACTTAGTCTCACACACACTCACCCAGTCACTCACACATTCACTCAGTCACCCACACTCACCCAATCACTCACTCAGTCACTCACACACATACTCACCCAGTCACTTACACACACACATTCACTCACTCACCCAGTCACTCACACACTCACCCAATCACTCACTTAGTCACACTCACTCAGTCACTCACACACTCACATAGTCACTCACTTAGTCACTCACACACTCACCCAGTCACTCACAGATTCACTCAGTCACCCACACTCACCCAATCACTCACTCAGTCACTCACACACTCACCCAGTCACTCACCCAGTCACTTACGCACACACATTCACTCACTCACCCAGTCACTCACACACTCACCCAATCACTCACTTAATCACTCACACACACACTCACCTAGTCACTCACACACTCACCCAATCACTCACCCAGTCACTCACACACTCACCCAATCACTCACTTAGTCACTCACACACACACTCACCTAGTCACTCACACACTCACCCAATCACTCACTTAGTCACACTCACTCAGACACTCACACACTCACCCAGTCACTTATAGTCACCCACATACACTCACACACACACACAGTCACACATTCACCCAATCACTCACTCAGTCACTCTCACACACTCACTGGGCTGCAATCATTCAATGTACAGTGGGACATCTGTGAACAAATGGCCCAAAGATCCCAAAATATCCAGAAAATGGACTAAATTTGTCCACTTTAAACGGACACTTTGGAAAGGACCCTCCGCTCACTCCGTTATCTGTAGCTCATTTCACTGGCGCTTTTCCAACAATATGGGCATGTAAGGACACCAACGAAAGGTGTTCAAGAGCCTCTGTAACATGGAGGTAAACAGGGTAAGGACACTCACTTCGCCTGTTTTAGTTGGTGTTAGTTAACGTTAGCTTGACTCGCTAAACTCGGTGGCTCAGATTATACTCGGCTACGTAGCTGCATTACGGAGGTTTATAGTGTCGGATGAATTCGAGTTCGACTTCGATCACATTTACAAGAATAACGGTACCTCTACATTTGAGTTTAGCTTATTGCTAGGCTATTGTCATGAATAATGTTGGTTATTTAGGTAGATACTGTCATAACAGTCAGTCATAACGGTGTTTTACCGCGGCGTTGTTCAGCTGTTGTCCACCAGTGACGTCACGGTCGCGTTCAAGAATTTCCGTAGAGAGCTCGGGTTTTTCCGTCAATTTAATAAAATTGTCAGTTTTAAAGAAAATTAAGCTGCTATTTTCATTTTAATTCATACTTATATCTGTCAGTGACTACAATAATGTGGAATATTCACGGAGCTCCATTAAGTGGTGCTTAGTCTTTAATGAAATCATTCTCCTGAAGTCTGAGATAAAAGTGAAGTAATTAAAGACAGAAACCTAAGAGACGTCTGACCTCTGAACTCCATCCACTTGCTCTTTGTTGAAGCCTTTGGAGCCGTCTCCATTTTCCGGACCCTGGTTCTGCTGCGGTGGAGAAGGTGCTTCTGTGCCGTTGGCTGGTTTTCTGCAGTACGCTCCTCCGTTACCAGCAGAACTGCCGTTCCTCGACAGCGCCGCCAACAACACTGTCGACAAAGAGGAAGAACACACAGTCCTTACATTAAACAGCGCGAGACGTGTAGAGATCAGCGATGCCGCAGCCATCCGTAACCAGGACTCCAATAACACACACTGTTCTCACTCTCTCTGGGTGAGTGGGGTGTGCCTCCCCTGTTCCACATCACTCAGCAGGGGGCGAGTCTATTAGTGTTTACTTCACGTAACAAAACCAGTGTCTCCTCCTAACGTTATCTTCAATGCTGTGCTTCACTGTTCTGAAGGAAGCATTTACTGCCCTCCTCCCCCCAACGTCAGCACCCTGTGATCTGAGGAACATGGGGTTAGAGTTAAAAATAAGAACAAAATATCAATTCAAACACTTAAACATGAAAAACTGAGGGTCGTGTTCCATTAGAGAGCCAAAGGAACACAGCTGCTTCAAATCGTGTTCATCCCTCTTTCTGAATGAAGATTACAGAGTTGAACTGTAGCCACCGGTGAATGTGCTCCTCCACAGGGCTGTGGCTTTAAAAATCCTGGGCTCTGCTCGAGTGAAGGAGCTAAGAATAGACTCAGAACTCCGAGGGACAGTGAGGTCACTTCCGACTCCGTCTCAGACCTCCAGACCCAGACCCAGAGGGACATCTGACTGCTCAACTGTGTCTCGCTGATGTCTCAGACTTAACTGAGGCTCTTCTAAATCTCCTCAGAACAAACAGCAGGAGACAGAAAGACGTTTGTGTCCAGATTAAATGAGACACTGTGAGACACGTTGCGGTCTCCACCTTCTCTCCATCTGATCTCAGTGTCTTCCAGGAGACTACAGCACATTAAAGAGACACTACAGAGATACAGGTGAAACTGCAGAGATTTTAAGGTGGAGCTGCAGAGATATTAAGGAGATAGTGATGAGATGTTAACATGGAACTGCAGAGATATTTAGGAGACAGTGATGAGATGTTAAGGTGGAAGTGCAGAGATATTAAGGAGACAGTGATGAGATGTTAAGGTGGAAGTGCAGTGATATTAAGAAGACACCACAGAGATTTTAAGGTGGAAGTGCAGAGATATTAAGGAGATAGTGATGAGATGTTAATATGGAACTGCAGAGATATTTAGGAGACAGTGATGAGATGTTAAGGTGGAAGTGCAGAGATATTGGGACACTGCAGAGATTCTAAGGTGGAAGTGCAGAGATATTAAGGAGACACCACAGAGATTTTAAGGTGGAAGTGCAGAGATATTAAGGAGACAGTGATGAGATGTTAAGGTACAACTGCAGAGATATTAAGGAGACAGTGATGAGATGTTAAGGTGGAAGTGCAGAGATATTAAGGAGACAGTGATGAGATGTTAAGGTAGAACTGCAGAGATATTAAGGAGACAGTGATGAGATGTTAAGGTGGAACTGCAGAGACATTAAGGAGACAGTGATGAGATGTTAAGGTGGAACTGCAGAGATATTAAGCAGACAGTGATGAAATGTTAAGGTGGAACTGCAGAGATATTAAGGAGACTGTGATGAAGTGTTAAGGTGGAACTGCAGAGATATTAAGCAGACAGTGATGAAATGTTAAGGTGGAACTGCAGATATATTAAGCAGACAGTGATGAAATGTTAAGGTGGAACTGCAGAGATATTAAGGAGACAGTGATGAGCTGTTAAGGTGGAATGGATGAATGGACAGAGAAATGAAGGGAAAGGTGGAGAGATAGAAGGAGGGACACTGGACAAATTGACTCCATGTGAAAATGGAGCAGAGGATTTACAGAAGATTTGGTGAAAGGAGGGAGAGGTGGAAGGAGAGAAGTGACAGATGGAGAGTGAAAAGGGAATGAAGGATAGTGGAATGAGGGAGGAGTGGAGAAACTGAGGGATGGTGAAAGAGAAAGAGATACAGAGTGAAGTATGGAGAGAGAGAGAGAGAGAGAGAGAGAGAGAGAGACGGGTGGCCTGACTGAGGGAAAGACAGAAGGAGAGAGGGATGGAGGGATCTTGGACCGCGTGACGCTGCATATCAGAGATGGGTAGTCCGTGTGACGTCATATGCGTTGCTGCGCTGTGATTGGTGATCAGTGGTCTGATCAGCACTAAGCCCCGCCCACTCTGCGGGACATCCCTGTGGTGGAAACGAGCGAGGATTTCACCTGCAGCACACACTCCTACACACACACACACACTGAGCGCGCACAGCACACAAACCAGGTGAAGACACGCGCGCGCGCACTCTCCCCCCCGCACACACACACTCACTCACACACGGAACCGAGCCGGAACCATGTCTGTAGCCGGACTGAAGAAACAGTTCCACAAAGCCACTCAGGTGAGCGCGCGCTCGCGGACATTAACAACGCAGCCTTCGTCCTTGTGGGACTGCGCGCGTGCTCGTGCGCGTGACTGCGTGTTTACAGCAGCACTGCATCCCGCGCGACGCGGGTTTTGTTTGTGTGTGTTTTTGTTCGTGGTTGAGCTCGCGTTGGTGTTTTACACGGTGTCTGCGGTAGTGTCCTCGCGACATTGGCTCGTGCATCAGTGCAGTAGTAAATAGGTTCCTCACGAGGACGCGGGCACGAGCCCATGCAAGTGCCCGGATCAGAACTGAGGGAATGAGGGTTGTGTGTGTGTGTGTGTGTGTGTGTGTGTGTGTGTGTAGTGTTGCAGTGTTAGTGCAGCACTGCAGTGGGGAATGCAACACTGTGTTGTGTTAATGCAGCACTGACTGTGTTAAGGTGGAAATGCATGGCGCTGGTGTGTGTGTTAAGTGTGTGTCTCATTCACATTAAAGAAACTGTCCATCGTATTCTTCAGTGATTCTGCTTCATGTGACACATGTTCAATAGTCACCTGTTGTCCTGGAGATATCAGAGAGTCTGTAGTAACGTTGTTTTAGCGCTTTCCCACTGCATGGTCCCTACTCTACTGTGCTCTACTCGGCTCTACTCTCTTTTTAATCTCTGGTACAGGGTGCTTTCCCATTACAGTGATTCTCCCCTGAAATGTATCAGTGTCGTCTCTAACCCCGTCTCTAAGGGGAACAGTGGTCTTTGGAAACCACAACAACGGCGGTGGTAACGTTAAGCGGTGTTTACTCATGGTGTATCGGCGTGTTGTTGTTGTTTGGGACTGAACACAGCTCCGTCATCAGTTCAGACAGATCAGTAGAGTTTGTTCCTTCCTTGTTGCAGCGTCCAGCTCTCGCTGGATTCTTTCGTCGGCCACCGATCCGAGGAGCGTTTGAACCTCTTCAAAAGACCACGGCGTCATTTTACGAGCTGCCGTCGTGAGTCGGATAAAAACAAACGTGATCTCTGCTGCAGCTGGAGATTTTACAGATGGAGAGTTGGTGCTGGTCGTCTGCGTTGCGTGGCGTAGAGTGACGACTCTCTCTGGACGATCAGCGCTCTGCAAGGTTTACACGCCACGGTTTAGTCCCTACTCGACTCGCTCTGAACCACGAGAGAACAGCCACTAAACAAGAACCCACTTCCAGAACCAGGACCTGATTCACCCGGTGGAGGAGGAGGAAAGACTAGTGGAGTCCAGTAGAGTGTAGTAGGGACCCTGCAGTGGATAAACCCCATTTTACCACAGTCGCTCCCATGTGGGAGACCCACTCTGTGCTGCATAAACATTCAGGGAGATGAGCAGTGAGCTGTAATTCATTCATTAAGAAGAATAATCATTTTTATAAAGAGTTTCCTCTTTTTTTGTTGGTGAAAATGACTGATTGCAACTTTAATGGTGTTACCAGCTGAGAGAGAAATCTCATTGTGCAACAAAGCAGCTCTCTCTCTCTCTCTCTCTCTCTCTCTCTCTCTCTCTCTCAAACACACACACACTCAAAGTATCAGAGATCAGTTGCGTAACACTGTCCTCACACCACTCTGACCTTTAACCTCAGTGGCAGCTCGCTGTGACCTCTGTGACCTCTGAGACGCGGCGCTGTTGGAGACGGAGCTGAGTGATGCAGCACAGACGTTGTTCCAGGATGTGGAGAGATGTTTTGATGTTACTGTGGTGTTGTGTTGTGATCGGGTCACTCCTCAGTCGCGGCGCTGAGAGGTGTGTGAGGTTCTTCAGAGTACAGCACGGCCTCAAACCGCTTAGTGGTGGGAAGGTTTAATTTCCTAATGTTCGTCTTGGTCTCTCTCTGTCTCTCTCTCCCTCTCTCTCTCCCTCTGTCTCTCCCTCTGTCTCTCCCTCTGTCTCTCCCTCTCTCTCTCTCTCTCTCTCTCTCTCTCTCTCTGCCTCTCTCTCTCTCTCTCTGTCTGTCTGTCTCTCTCTCTCTCTCTCTGTCTCTCTCTCTGTCTCTCTCTCTCTCTCTCTCTCTCTCTCTGTCTGTCTGTCTCTCTCTCTCTCTGTCTGTCTGTCTGTCTGTCTCTCTCTCTCTCTCTGTCTGTCTGTCTGTCTGTCTCTCTCTCTCTCTCTCTCTCTCACTCTCTGTGTCTCTCTCTCAGTGAACTGTAAGAATGTAAGTGTGATACAGTGATGAGTGATGGTTGTAAATGGTTCAGTAGTAAATCCTCAGATGAGATTAAAATGGAGTTGAATGGAGTTTAATGGAGTTTCTGCAGTTACAGTGTGAACAAGGCTCCTACGACCAACAGGATGAAGGTCATCTGAGTGGACAGTCTGTTATTCTGGTTTAGTGCTTGGTGTGTGTGTGTGTGTGTGTGTGTGTCCTCGTGCCGTGACAGAAGGCTTCTCTCTTAATCTCCTCAGATTGGCCTTCAGGCTCTGATCTGTGTGAGCTATTATTCCCAACCCCAGCTTTTAAAGCCGTAGTTCACTTAAAAATGGCCTCCCTTTATAGTGTCTCTAATGACACATCTCCAAAATACACAGCACATTTACGATGTTCGATCCACACTGTGTTAGACACTTTAACCCTAACAGAGACCCACAGGAGAACACCACACTGACTCTGAATGGAAGGAACTTTGGAGCATTTCTATTGGTCCATTCATTTTGAATTGTTCTCAGTGTGAAGCAGAGCTGCTGTGTTCGTATAAATATATAATATATATAAAACCGTAACTTTCACATTGCCATATATACAGCACCAGTCAAACGTCTGGACACACCTCCTCATCAGTGATTGGTGGAGTGGAGCTAGTCACTGTATAGAGCTGTGTACCAGCCCCTACCTCTGCACAGCCCCAGTTACAGTCTCAGACACATTCAGAAGGGAGCGGTTCTACAGACTAACTCTCGACGAGGCCACAGCTGTTCACTGAAAACCGTTTCAGGTGACGACCTTATGAAGCCGACTGAGAGAACGGAGAGAGTGTGTGAAGCTGTCATCAAAGCAACGGGGGACTACTGTGAAGAGTCTAAAGTATAAAACATAGTGTGGTTTCTTTAACACTTCTCTGTTTACTACATCACTCCATATGAGTTCCTTCATAGTTTTAATGTCCTCCACGTTCATTTACAATGGAGAAAACAATAAAAAACACTGAATGAGAAGGTGTCCAAACTTTTGACTGGCGCTGTGTATACTCTGTGAGCGTTTGGGAACTGAGGAAACTAGTCGCTGTAGTTCAGAAAGTGAAATATTTTCTTGTTTTTTATAGCGTTCCAGCTGCTCATCTGTTCAGGTCTCCATCATATTTTCCTTTTCATAACGTGACAAATGTTTTCTCTGGGTCTGAACTAGACTTGCACCTGTCTTTTACAGAACAATGCTGCTGTAATCCAAGCAGAATGTGGATGTGCGTTGTCTTACTTTGAAACTCTGCTCTGTATTTATCATTTAGCATTAACGGTGCGTACTGACGTTGAGTAATTGGGCTAATGTTGCAAACAGGTGACGAAAGCTCACACCCCGACAATTATCAGCCCCTCACACACTCACCACCTCTGTCTGTGTCGCTCAGTTTTGTCTCACACACTTGTTTATGTGGTTTTCTGGCTCGGTATCTCGTGCTGTTATCTGGGCCGGACCCAAGTCCCATTTGAATGCTGTGGATAATATTAGTCCGGTGATTGGGGCTGTGGCTGAATTCAGGAAAACGTCTTCTCCTCTGTGTGTGCTGCTCCGGGTTTAGCACTGCAGAAACTGTCCTGTGTAACGTTTGGAGGAGGGTAGGGAACTACAGACTCTCAGCGGTTTAGCAGCAGTTCAGAAGCCCACACTCTTAACCTTTCGCTTTTCATATTGTTTTAAAGAAATTAGTTTGACGTCCATTACACGCTGAAGAGTCAAACAAAGACCTTCAAAAGGGAAGAGGTTTACATCATGTTTGTTGCGGTTGTTTGCGATTCCCTGCGGTCGTCTGCACTGTGGCGTGGTGTTGTAATGTTGTGGTCATTGTTACAGCTCCAACCCTCAGCTCAGAGAGAAGGCCGTGGTGAAAGTCAGTTCCACTCTTTTATCTTTTATCTCATCAAACCCGTGTGTGTCTGTCTGTGTGTGTGTGTGTGTCTGTGTCTCTGTCTGTGTGTGTCTGTGTCTCTGTCTGTCTGTCTGTCTGTGTGTGTGTGTGTGTGTGTGTGTGTGTGGGTGTCTGTCTCTGTGTGTATGTGTGTGTCTGTGTGTGTGTGTGTGTGTGTGTGTGTGTGTTTAGTTACAGCATCATTTGAACCCAGCAGCTGTCCTCCACACTGTGTATAAATCTCATAATGAATCGACCAATAGAAACGCTCCAGAATGACTCTGAATAACATCTTTTTACATTGACTTCCACTGAGAGTGAAGAAGTTATATTCCGTCTTCTGTAAAGTTACTGTTTTGGAGAAAGATGGTTTTATTTGGACATGGATTATATATTTATTTATTTTACTTGAATGTAACAGCCCTGTGAAGGACTGGCGCCCCCTCCAGGGTGTATTCCCACCTTGCGCCCAATGATTCCCGGTAGGCTCTGGACCCACCGCCGCCCTGAACTGTAAAAGGGTTACAGACAATGAACGAATGAATGTAACAGCTGTTCGTCACATGATTAACATCTGGTTCCATTCACCAACACTGGAGGAAGTTTGAACATTTTAAAAGGTTTT
The DNA here is from genome assembly GCF_029633855.1 of Hoplias malabaricus. Classification (NCBI taxonomy): domain Eukaryota; kingdom Metazoa; phylum Chordata; class Actinopteri; order Characiformes; family Erythrinidae; genus Hoplias; species Hoplias malabaricus. The sequence goes on from NC_089807.1 coordinate 45,203,912, forward strand.
CCCCTTTAGTGTGTGTGTGTGTGTGTGTGTGTGTGTGTGAGAGAGAGAGAAATGTGAGTTTACTGACGCACGACTCGAGGCAGTGATGCAGCGAAGGCTGAGTTATTTCTGTCCTGGTGAATGGAGGTAAACTCTGGGAGTGAGGGGTGGGGGCGGGGGGCATGAGGTTCTTACATCACTAGTGTGTGTGTTTGTGTGTGTGTGTGTTGGGGGGTGACTCAAAGCAGCTCTTAAGAACAGATGGTTCCTCAAATGCAGCAGAAACAGCAGCAGAAATGCTCACACACACCAACACACACAGCATGGTAGAGAGCAGTGTGTTCTGCCTCACATTCTCTTTCTCCCTCTCCCTCTCTCTCTCTCTCTCTCCCTCTCTCTCTCTCTCTCTTTCTGCATGTGTACTTGTGTTGTGCTGCTAGTGAGCAATGAGGAATAAAAGCAGGGAACACTCCAGGCGTCTGTACGCAGTCAGTGGAGTTAACAGTCAGTGTGTGTGTGTGGATGTGAGAGGTGTGCTGTTGGGGCTGGGTTTGTAATGTTTTATGATTTGATCAGCTGCAGTTTCTCTGCTGAAGGAATAATCGCTGAGCTTTTTAATCCGAGCCGAACCTGACGCTTCCATCGGGCTCTCGGCTGAATTTGTGAGGAACTGCTGCAAAATGGAGCCTCTTTATTCAACAGAGTGTTAATTTAATTATGTTAAAATATCCAGAGTCATATCAGAAATCACGTATTTATGACAGTTCCCTTCCCAGGTTCTGCCTTGGCCTCCCGTGTACGCGCCGTTCTGTTGGGTTTTGGTCTCTGTGTCTCTGTGTCCCTGTAAGGTACCTGTTCTCTTTATTTTTAAACGTCCCGTTGGTGGTTTTCAGGTGTGTTTCTGGTCCTACCTTTTCTACAGAATTTAGAGAGTCACTGCTGCCCCCCTCTGTTCACAATCAGTCACAGGACCACTGTTAATTTAGGAAGTACATTTAGTAAAAAGCCTGTTAAGTGAATCATCACTAAAATGGGCTTTACTCTGCCAAAGAGCATAGTGTCAAAAAAAACTGTCACAGTCATTGTACCCTTAAGGGAACACATACAGTACCTTTAACTAGAGAACACATAAAGTACCTTTAATTAGGACACATGTCTGTACTCTTAACAGTTGTATAATGAAAGATTACAGAGATCCCCCTCTCCTTCTGGAGAGGAGAATGTAATGAACCTTTAGGAAACACAACTGGACTCTAACACAACTGCTGTACCTTTTAAGATACACTACACTGTTTGTAGCTTTTAAAGATACACTCCACTGTTTGTAGCTTTTAAAGATACACTACACTGTCTGTACCCTTAAAGATACACTACACTGTTTGTAGCTTTAAAGATACACTGCACTGTCTGTACCCTTAAAGATACACTACACTGTTTGTAGCTTTAAAGATACACTGCACTGTCTGTACCCTTAAAGATACACTACACTGTTTGTAGCTTTTAAAGAGACACTACACTGTCTGTACCCTTAAAGATACACTACACTGTTTGTAGCTTTAAAGATACACTGCACTGTCTGTACCCTTAAAGATACACTACACTGTTTGTAGCTTTTAAAGAGACACTACACTGTCTGTACCCTTAAAGATACACTACACTGTTTGTAGCTTTAAAGATACACTGCACTGTCTGTACCCTTAAAGATACACTACACTGTTTGTAGCTTTTAAAGATACACTACACTGTCTGTACCTTTTAAAGATACACTACACTGTCTGTACCCTTAAAGATACACTACACTGTTTGTAGCTTTTAAAGAGACACTACACTGTTTGTAGCTTTTAAAGATACACTACACTGTCTGTACCCTTAAAGATACACTACACTGTTTGTAGCTTTTAAAGATACACTACACTGTCTGTACTTTTAAAGATACACTACACTGTCTGTACCTTTTAAAGATACACTACACTGTCTGTACCCTTAAAGATACACTACACTGTTTGTAGCTTTTAAAGAGACACTACACTGTTTGTAGCTTTTAAAGATACACTACACTGTTTGTAGCTTTTAAAGATACACTACACTGTTTGTAGCTTTTAAAGATACACTACACTGTCTGTACTTTTAAAGATACACTACACTGTCTGTACTTTTAAAGATACACTACACTGTCTGTACCTTTAAAGATACACTACACTGTCTGTACCCTTAAAGATACACTAAACTGTCTGTACCCTTAAAGATACACTACACTGTCTGTAGCTTTTAAAGATACACTACACTGTCTGTACCTTTTAAAGATACACTACACTGTCTGTACCCTTAAAGATACACTACACTGCTGTACCCTTAAAGATACACTACACTGCTGTACCCTTAAAGATACACTACACTGCTGTACCTTTAAAGATACACTACACTGCTGTACCTTTAAAGATACACTACACTGTTTGTAGCTTTTAAAGATACACTACACTGTTTGTAGCTTTTAAAGAGACACTACACTGTTTGTAGCTTTTAAAGATACACTACACTGTCTGTACCCTTAAAGATACACTACACTGTTTGTAGCTTTAAAGATACACTGCACTGTCTGTACCCTTAAAGATACACTACACTGTTTGTACCTTTAAAGATACACTACACTGTTTGTAGCTTTTAAAGATACACTACACTGTCTGTACCCTTAAAGATACACTACACTGTTTGTAGCTTTTAAAGATACACTACACTGTCTGTACCTTTTAAAGATACACTACACTGTCTGTACCCTTAAAGATACACTACACTGTTTGTAGCTTTTAAAGAGACACTACACTGTTTGTAGCTTTTAAAGATACACTACACTGTCTGTACCCTTAAAGATACACTACACTGTTTGTAGCTTTTAAAGATACACTACACTGTCTGTACTTTTAAAGATACACTACACTGTCTGTACCTTTTAAAGATACACTACACTGTCTGTACCCTTAAAGATACACTACACTGTTTGTAGCTTTTAAAGAGACACTACACTGTTTGTAGCTTTTAAAGATACACTACACTGTCTGTAGCTTTTAAAGAGACACTACACTGTTTGTACCTTTAAAGATACACTACACTGTTTGTAGCTTTTAAAGATACACTACACTGTCTGTACCTTTTAAAGATACACTACACTGTCTGTACCCTTAAAGATACACTACACTGTTTGTAGCTTTTAAAGAGACACTACACTGTTTGTAGCTTTTAAAGATACACTACACTGTCTGTACCCTTAAAGATACACTACACTGTTTGTAGCTTTTAAAGATACACTACACTGTCTGTACTTTTAAAGATACACTACACTGTCTGTACTTTTAAAGATACACTACACTGTCTGTACCTTTTAAAGATACACTACACTGTCTGTACCCTTAAAGATACACTACACTGTTTGTAGCTTTTAAAGAGACACTACACTGTTTGTAGCTTTTAAAGATACACTACACTGTCTGTAGCTTTTAAAGAGACACTACACTGTTTGTAGCTTTTAAAGATACACTACACTGTCTGTACCTTTAAAGATACACTACACTGTCTGTACCTTTAATGACAGTAATGATCCTGTACTGCACCTTTAATCCTGAGAGCTTATAAATGAAGGTCATATTGTTAATGTGCACTTTCTTGAACAAATAACAGAAACAGTTTCAGTCGTCTCAGTTTTGTAACCTTTATCACAATGTCCTTCTGACACACACGGGTTCCTGGAGACGCGAGAGGAGGTGTGGTGTGTGTAATCACCTTCTGCTGTTCCTAATTTAACAGGACTATTTCTGAAATTGAACAGTTCAGATTTGACAGGATTTAAAGGAACATTCTCAGAGACGAGGGCAGGGAACGTCAAATTACTTTAGTGCTTTAATGTGTATTTTTGAGGGTTAAACTGTAATTAGCGGCAGTAACAAAAACACATGTTTGTGAGTTGTCCGTCCTTTGGCTGAACTGTGCTTAAATGTTTACAAATGTCCATCACTCTGTGGAAAAAATAACAAAGAAAACTGAATGAGCTGCTTAAGCTTTCTGAAAGATACTGGTGCATTGTGGGAAATGTAGTTCCTGTAGTGAATCTGCATGCCGTGTCCTGTAGTTCTGCTGAGCAGGTCAGGATATAGTTGACTAGTTACTGGTGCGATTTTAGTGGGGCACAGCAACATTTCGCTGGGTCACATGCTCCAGTAAACTGGGTCTAACGGTGGTCCTGTGTTTACGTGCGCCTCTGTTTATCTGCTAGTGTTTTTGTTTCCCTTGTGCTTTTCTGTGAAACATAGACCACATTCACACCTGCACCCTCTCTCCTCATCTTCACAACGAGACAAACCCTCTGCAACATTTTCTGGACTCGGCCAGTTACGGGTCGAGAAGGTAATCACCCCCTCAGCGTTGGGCTGTGGAGCAGTGGAACTGTTCTCTGGAGCGGGTTTAAGATCCAGAACTACAGGTCCACTACCAGAAACTGATTTCATGAATACTACATTACTGACTGCTCTTCTAGAAGAATAGAGATTCAAGCCTTCAGTTCCAGAGTAACACTCTCTGTGTGTGCGTGTGTGCGTGCATGCGTGCATGCATGGCAGTGTATCTCTGAGAGATGTGTGATGTCAGCCAGAGGAATTTAGCTTCAGATCCCGCTGATGCCCACAGGAGCCAGGAATGTGTGAGTGTGTGAGTGTGAGTGTGTGTGAGTGTGTGAGTGTGAGTGTGTGTGCGCGTGTGTGTGCGCATGTGTGTGTGCGAATGTGTGTGTGCGAGCTGCAGTGCTTTGAGAAGATGGTGCATTGAGTGGAAAAAAGAGTAAATGGACAGAAAGGTGTGGGACAATAGAGGGAAGGAAAAGAAAGGAAAGATAAAAAAAGAAATAGAGAAATGGACAAAAAGGACAGGGACAGAAGGAGGAAGTGGACAGTATGAGTAATGACAGTAAAGAGACAGGACAAGACGAGGACTGGACGTTGGGATAATAATGTAAGGACAGGACAGGAAATGAAAGGAACTAGGCAGGAAAAGGACAGATCAGGGAAGGGACAATGGAAGGAGAAGAGGGGACAGGACGGGGGACAGAGAGTGAAATGAGGCAGTGTTTTAAACGTTGCTGCTTCTTTATTTCGTTAAGCCCAAGTGCATAGGATAATCCCTGATCTCTCTCTCTCTCTCTCTCTCTCTCTCTCTTTTACACACACACACACGCACACTTTCACACACACAATTCCTACTCGAACCTGAGAGAGTGACTTATAACTCGGTTCCTTGAGGGTTGTCAGACCACAACAAGTCCAGGCAAGTGTAGTTACTGGACCCCCATCAACTGCAGAGTGATATTACAGTCGTGTGTGTGTGTGTGTGTGTGTGTGTGTGTGTGGCAGTCTGTATTATCCATCCTTTCCTTTCAAAGCCCCTGAGAGTGATGGGTTCAATCTGTGTTTCCACCAACGGCATCAAATGTGACCTTGAAACATTTCATATGACCACACTCATAAAGGACACAGAGCTTTTCCTCAGAACCTGAAAATGTAGAGTAAGGGTTTAACTCACAGAGAGGAAACAGACCATCTGAAGGTCAGGGAGTGTCTGCTGTGTTTGGGTTTATGACGTTAAACTGTGAAACACTTCACCTGTGCCACGATGAAAAATATTACACTAAGGGTGTTTTCACAGCTATAGTCCGTTCGCTCTGATCTGATTTAATTCACGAGATTGTTTACTTGGAGTGTTTTCCCCTGAGTTCCATTTGTTTTCACACAGCGATAAATCAAAGGGCACCAAAATGCATCACTACAAACCATGTGAGAGCGTTCTCTTCGCTTATTGGTCAGAACTGTATGGGGGCGGGATCAAGAAAGTACAGACAGGAAGACGCTCGTGTATTGTGGAGTCGTGCATGTTTCTGTGCAGTTTAACACGGAGCAGCGGCAGCAATTGCACTTGTTTATAGCACTGACAATTATCTGGGTGATGTACCATCCCATAATTTAAAGCACACCTGACTACGGGAGCCCTTTAGCTCAGAGTAGTTCACCTGATTTTTAACGAATCACATTCTCATCACAAACGAACTGCTCCTTTGGGAGGAGGTGGTCTGGGTGCGATTGTTTTGGTCTGAATCCGAGTGCGATTACTGCGTTCACACCTGCACAAACCAACCACACCAAAAGTGAAAAGGTACCCGATTAAACCGGATCAAAATGTGCAGGTGTGAACACAGCTTCAGTCAGAATGAAATTAAATTTAATCTGAGAATGAATATTGAGAGTCCAGAATGTTCCCAACGTTAACTTGACATTAAATATTAGTCAAATCTGTGATTAAAGCGTACTTTTCTTTGATCACACTGTTGTCAGGATGACTGATCTTTACCAGCACACACTCAGTGACTGAGGCCCCCCCGGAGAACGCTGTCAAATGATTTACTGCTGTTTTTAACCTCCGTCCTGTGTGTGGTGTACACCCTCAGTATCACGTTCACGTGGAGAAACGCACTCCAGCGGCTCACGAAGGTCGCCCCCACCTCATTCGCATTACACTGTGTCCCCATCCGCCATTTTGTGGTTGTGCTGGGGTCCAACACAACATCAACATGTCCACGACAGAGAGACACAGAGAGAGAGAGACACAGAGAGAGAGAGACACAGAGAGAGGAGTCATGCTTACCCTCAAACCGTTTATCATGTTGACTGCCATTGCAGTGGTGATAAAGTTTCAGCCCTCTCTATCATTTCATCTCTCTCTCTCACTCTCTCTCTCTGTCTATTTATCTCTATCTCCTGTTCCTCTCCTCTCTCTAAACATACAGCATTTTCCATCTCACACACGCACACACTCACTTGTTCACTTTCTCACAGGTGTTTTAAGAGTGTTTAATCATGCTGTGTGTGTGTGTGTGTGTGTGTGTGTGTGTGTGTGCGCGTGTGTTGATGAGAAGCCCTGTTGGTGTAAACTGAGCTGTTTGACTGTGATGGGCCTGTGTGGGACATGAATGTGTCCTGTGTGTGACGTGGGCCGGAGGGTCAGTGTAATTACAGTGTAATAACAGTAATAACTAATGACTGTAATAACTAGTGTACGGCACTCTCTCTCTCGACAGGCGGCCCTGCCCCACTGCATTGTGGGAACATTCGTCAGACACTAATCACAGCCTCACAGTGACTCATCAGCACTGAGCCCCATGTGTAGCAACATTAGAGAAAGAGAGAGAAGAAAGGGAGATGGGGAGAGAGAGAGACAGAAGGAAGAGAGAGAATTAAATTAATAAGACATTGGATAGAACAGAATTTTTAAGAAACGAACGTATATGATTGTGGGGAAATGCAGTTCTCTCTGGTTTGTTTACATTCAGAAGCTCCACATCTTTTAAGGTGGAGCAGTGTGTGTGAGTAAGAAGCGACTGTATCTTTTAAGGTGGAGCAGTGTGTGTGAGTAAGAAGCGACTGTATCTTTTAAGGTGGAGCGGTGTGTGTGAGTAAGAAGAGACTGTATTTTTTAAGGTGGAGCGGTGTGTGTGAGTAAGAAGTGACTGTATCTTTTAAGGTGGAGCGGTGTGTGTGAGTAAGAAGCGACTGTATCTTTTAAGGTGGAGCGGTGTGTGTGAGTAAGAAGCGACTGTATCTTTTAAGGTGGAGCGGTGTGTGTGAGTAAGAAGCGACTGTATCTTTTAAGGTGGAGCGGTGTGTGTGAACTCATGAGTAACTCGAGCTGTTTAGTTTTGTAGCACTTTCGCTCTGTGTTTACTTTCATGCAGTTAGCGCTCTCCTGAATTTAGAGTCAGTTCCACCTTAAGTAATGTAACTGTAACAGCAAAAATAAGTCAGTGTTACCCCCCTATGGAGCAGGAATAGAGCAACATCCTCATCTCGGTTGGTGCTTTTCAGCGTTTGGAGTCTCTCCGTTGTCTAAAAACCTCCAGATGGCGTTTCTCTGCCGTGAGCAGAGAGAGAGAAAGCCTAGCACCGGACCCAGACACTTTGTTTTTTTTACCCATTTACAGACACTGGGGCTTCGTAAACACATTAGAGCGGTTTCCAGAGCAAACTGTAGAGCAGCACATGGAGAGGAGACACACTCAGAGATTTATACACAGGGTTTTATGAATAAAATTGTGAACGTCATCTTTAAATGAACATGCTCAGGAGATGTTTATTATACAAAGTGTGTAGGGGTTTCTGATAAAGAGGTTTGCTTTGTAAAGGATAGCAGTGATTCATAGGGGTCAGAGCGGTTTACACACACAGACAGAGAGAGAGAGAGAGACGTGTGCCTCTGGAGGGGATGAATTTAGATGTAAAAATGCTGTTTTAATTAGACACTCTGAGCTGACAGGCCCTTCTTGGCATCTTCAGCTTAATGTCTACAGAGAAGCTGTGTGTGTGTGTGTGTGTGTGTGTGATCACAACACTCTAAAATGCTGCATGTTTACCAGAGCTGCAAATCTCTGGCTTCACCGTTCCATTAGAGTTCCATTAGATGCAGTTTCTCCTGGAACTGAGCTGGTTCTGTTCTGTTCAGTTCTGGATGATTCAGAGCCTCAGGAACTCCCAGGGCTCCCTCTCTGACTGCACTCACTCCTTTTCAAAACGCTTTAATGCACCTTTAATACCTCAGTGTTTGTTTTTCGGAGCTGAGTCAGTGTAGAGTGAGAATAAGAGATAAATCTCAGGGTTGTATGAGTTTAACTTCTCGGTATAATTCAGTTCTTAAAGTGAGTGCAGGAAGTGTCAGTGTTAAAGCAGTATAATCCCCAGAGATGCAGTCACAGACAGTGTAAGGGATCAGGGCAGTTAGTGTTCTCCTCTGAGTGTGTTTGTCTGTCTGAAGCACTGTGAGAGCTCAGCTCGAAAAGAAGCGGTGGAGCAGCTGCACGTGTCTCAGAGGAACCATCGTGTGAAATTGTGTTTTATTTACATTGTACATCGATGTCTGACTCTGCACTGAAATCTCAACTCCAACACTGTCTCACTGTAGGAGAGGCCTGGCGTTCTGGTGTGTGTTTGTGTTGTTTGTGTGTGTTGTTAGGAGACAGTGAGGGATGAGCTGATGTTGGTGTTGTTGTTTGTGTCTGTTTTTGTTTGCGCAGTATTGTATAGTTGTTTTTGTTGGTGTTGTGTTTGTTTGCGCAGTATTGTATAGTTGGTGTTGTGTTGTGGTGTTTGTGTGTGTTGCTGAGAGACAGTGAGGGATGAGCTCTGGTTCTGTATTGATTTTGATTCCAGTGTTGAGCAGAATTTCAGCTCCTCAATCACACGCCTCTACAACAGTAACACATCCGTCTCCCTCACCCCCTCCCTGCCTTTTAAACCTGATTCATCTCTCTCTCTGTCTCTCTCTCTCTCTGTCTCTCTCTTACACTCGCTCTCTCTCTCTCTCTGTCTCTCTCAAACACCACTCTCTCTCTCTCTCTCTCTCTGTCTCTCGCTCTCTCTGTCTCTCTCTTACACTCGCTCTCTCTGTCTCTCTCAAACACCACACTCTCTCTCTCTCTCTCTCTTACACTCGCTCTCTCACTCTCTCTCTCTTACACTCGCTCTCTCACTCTCTCTGTCTCTCTCAAACACCACTCTCTCTCTGTCTCTCTCTCTCTCTCTGTCTCTCTCAAACACCACTCTCTCTCTCTCTCTCTCTCTCTCTCTCTCTCCTGTTTGCTCCCCCTCCCTATATTCAGTAGTAAATTAAAGACTCAGTGGATTCCAACACTTCTCCATTTCTTTAAAAAAACAAAAATGATGAAGATATTAAAATAAATGCAGTGCGAGTCCCGTCCCGTTGCGTGCAGCGTTACTCATGTGGGAGCCTGATTATTTTAAAATCGCATTTAAATTATGAGCTCTGTCTCCACTTTGTCTATCCTCAGGAAACACAAACGAACACAGAGCAGAGCCTCCGCAGTCGACTGAAATCGGCGAGTGCTCGGCACAACTTTGTTTTTATGCTTCTTCTAGAACCAGTCACGAGGAAGTGACTCCTGAGGGTTAAAAAGATCCACAGAGATGTGGTGGTGTTGAAGCTGGTTATAGTGTGTGTGTGTGTGTGTGTGTGGTGCTGATAGTGTTGGCTAACTCTCTCACTCTGTCTCTGAGTGTGTATTTGAGTCATTAGATGAGTTCTGTCTGCTGCTGAAGATCATGTTCTTCAAGTGCTCTCTTGGTTTCACACCAGAGAGGTTCATGACCACGGCTAAGAGGATTAGCATACGTTTGGGCAGCTTTCAATAAAGCTATTGTCTCTGTGAGTTCAGCTGTGAGGACTCATCTCTCCAGGAGCGAGCGCTTTGGTTGAGGACGATACGAAGGGCAGTGATGGAGAGTTCGAGGGTGAAGCTCTAGTGCCTGATGTAGTAGTGCCTCCAGGCGGACACTCGTTCCTTGTTGACAGTACGCTGTGTGCATTTGGCTGCTGCTTCTCGTATGTGTGTGTGTGTGGATTGAATGTTGATAGGAATGGCAGTGTTGATTGTAAACCATCCTTGAGTTTTTAGAAATACCCAGAATTACCCAAACTCAATCTGAACCATTACTTACAACAGTATACAATGACCCCCAGCGCTGAATGACCCTTCAACTGTCCCTCATTGGCATAATGTCTATTATCAAAATGACAGTTTTGCCAAAAGTAACCTCCTTGTTTCCAGTGAAACCCATTCAACCTGCTCCTGTCTGGCTTAAAAACTTTGAATCCTATTATCTCCGAATTTTAGATGTGATTAGATGTGATTAGATGTGATCAGACGTGATCAGACGTGATTAGACGTGATCAGATGTGATCAGATGTGATCAGATGTGATCAGATGTGATTAGATGTGATCAGACGTGATCAGACGTGATCAGATGTGATTAGATGTGATTAGATGTGATTAGACGTGATCAGACGTGATCAGACGTGATTAGATGTGATCAGACGTGATTAGATGTGATCAGACGTGATTAGATGTGATCGGATGTGATTAGACGTGATCAGATGTGATCGGACGTGATCGGACGTGATCGGACGTGATCGGACGTGATCGGACGTGATTAGACGTGATTAGATGTGATCAGATGTGATCGGATGTGATTAGATGTGATCGAATGTAATTAGACGTGATCGGATGTGATTAGACGTGATCAGATGTGATCAGACGTGATCGGATGCCATCGCTTGTGATTGGCCTATGACTGTGTGAAACTTAATTGTACACCTAATACATGCAGATACTCAGGAGAGTTCCCTGAGGGACATGTGCTTGAGGAGCTGTAAATACCCCCCCCCCCCCCCCCCCCTAAAGAGAAGGCTCTGGAAACGGCGTGTGGTGACCTTAAGTGAATTATTTTCATCCTCCGTGAGAGAAGATTACACGCTCTGAGGCTATTTGTAGCCACTGGTCATTCATTCAGAGATCGGGACTCACACCAGCCGTTTATTTACTCTGAGCAGCCAGAATATTATAACCATCTCCACACTTTGATGTTAAAAGAGGGTTCTACTCTAAACAATGGGATGATAATTCTGTCTCACTTTTATTCAAGAAATAACTAAATAGATATGGATAGATAGAATGTTAGTTGTGTTCTCCCTGTGTTTGTGTGGGTTTCCTCTGGGTGCTCTGGTTTCCTCACTCAGTCCAAACACTGGTTTGTAGGTTGATTTTGTGAAAGTGTCCACAGGTGTGAGTGTGTGAGTGACTGGGTGAGTGTGTGAAACTGTCCAAAGGTGTGACAGGGTGAGTGTGTGAGTGACTGGGTGAGTGTGTGAAACTGTCCAAAGGTGTGACAGGGTGAGTGTGTGAGTGACTGGGTGAGTGTGTGAAACTGTCCAAAGGTGTGACAGGGTGAGTGTGTGAGAGACTGTGTGAGTGTGTGAAACTGTCCAAAGGTGTGACAGGGTGAGTGTGTGAGAGACTGGGTGAGTGTGTGAAACTGTCCAAAGGTGTGACAGGGTGAGTGTGTGAGAGACTGTGTGAGTGTGTGAAACTGTCCAAAGGTGTGACAGGGTGAGTGTGTGAGTGACTGGGTGAGTGTGTGAAACTGTCCAAAGGTGTGACAGGGTGAGTGTGTGAGAGACTGGGTGAGTGTGTGAAACTGTCCAAAGGTGTGACAGGGTGAGTGTGTGAGTGACTGGGTGAGTGTGTGAAACTGTCCAAAGGTGTGACAGGGTGAGTGTGTGAGAGACTGGGTGAGTGTGTGAAACTGTCCAAAGGTGTGACAGGGTGAGTGTGTGAGAGACTGGGTGAGTGTGTGAAACTGTCCAAAGGTGTGACAGGGTGAGTGTGTGAGAGACTGGGTGAGTGAGTGAAACTGTCCAAAGGTGTGACAGGGTGAGTGTGTGAGTGACTGGGTGAGTGTGTGAAACTGTCCAAAGGTGTGACAGGGTGAGTGTGTGAGTGACTGGGTGAGTGTGTGAAACTGTCCAAAGGTGTGACAGGGTGAGTGTGTGAGAGACTGGGTGAGTGTGTGAAACTGTCCAAAGGTGTGACAGGGTGAGTGTGTGAGAGACTGGGTGAGTGTGTGAAACTGTCCAAAGGTGTGACAGGGTGAGTGTGTGAGAGACTGGGTGAGTGTGTGAAACTGTCCAAAGGTGTGACAGGGTGAGTGTGTGAGTGACTGGGTGAGTGTGTGAAACTGTCCAAAGGTGTGACAGGGTGAGTGTGTGAGTGACTGGGTGAGTGTGTGAAACTGTCCAAAGGTGTGACAGGGTGAGTGTGTGAGAGACTGGGTGAGTGTGTGAAACTGTCCAAAGGTGTGACAGGGTGAGTGTGTGAGAGACTGGGTGAGTGTGTGAAACTGTCCAAAGGTATGACAGGGTGAGTGTGTGAGAGACTGGGTGAGTGAGTGAAACTGCCCAAAGGTGTGTCATGGAGAGTGTGTGGTGTAATGTAATGTGTGTGTTTCTGCTTTGCACACCACTGATCAGTATTAAGCAGGTACAGTGAATGAATGAATGAATGAATAAGCACACGTTTACATATGAAAAGAAGTGGCTGTACATCGGTAAAAATATGAACAGTGGTAAGACTTTCGAGGGAAGAATGTACTTCATGTTTTAAGGGCAGCATCAGCAGAAGAGTGTTCAGGTTCCTGTTCTTGTTCACGTTCCTGTGTGAGCTGTAACACTCCAGCTGTCGGAGCGGCGCCTCACCGTTTCACAAAGGGTTTTTTATTATTATTTACACTACAGCAGTTATTAGCTTGAGAGCAGCTCGCATTGTTTCTGGAGGAACGTCATCAGGAGGTTGAACGGGTCTCTGATTTAATCCCTGCCTAATTATAGAGACTCTAATCTGCTGCGTAGGGTGTTGCTCTTGGATAAAAGCTGGTGAGACGTAGAGACGTGGGGCATAGGGAGGAGTTATTGAGACACAGCCTTAGGTTCGGTGCAGATTTCTGTGTCTGAGCGGGGTCCCTGCTGCCGAACACATCGCTGTGATTCTAATTTGTTTATAAACCTCTCGCTCTCTCCGTTTCCTGAGCCCCGCCGGACGCAGGTAGATGATAATCCTGACCGACAGCAGTGTAACAGCACACTCAGAACCAGGACACATCCAGGATCAGGATTTACTCACACACACCGACTGTAGCCCACAGTCTAACCCACAAACAGTGCCCTAACAACCACCTGGAACACTGTATCTGCCCCTTTGTTCAAAATCACCCTGAAGACAACGCTGCCTTCGAGGGAGAATAAATGTAACTGGTTCCCAGACGTAGAGGAGGGAGGAATGTTACTGGTTAGTGCACACACTGAGCAGAAGTTTTCAAATGCTCAGGTATTATTATTAAAAGTTAAAGCAGTGTTGGTGGTTGAATGGTGGTGGTAAATGGAACCAGATGTCCTCCTGTAAAAGCCCCTCACAGAAAGTGAGGACAGTGGACGGTGGAGGTGAATGGAAGCAGATGTCCTCCTGTAAAAGCCCCTCACAGAACGTGAGGACAGTAGACGGTCCATCAGGGAGTCATCTTTTCCAACCTCAATGTCCAGCATTCACCTTGACCACAGAGACAGGGCCCCCTATGGGCCACACACACTCACACCACCTCCAGCAGTCACCCACGTTTCCTAGAAGGTGTTCTATGGAGACGCCTGGTTCCATTCACCACCACTGCTACAGTCAGAACACGGTGTACATCTCCAACACCACGTTCACTGTGAAAAATCAGGGAATGCACCTTTAATTCTTACTTATATTAAAGTGCTAATATAGTGAATTAATTTATAAGCTCAGAATAAATACATGAAACTATAATAATAAGCTAAGATTATATAATGTGTCTGAGCCGTTTATTCGTTCCAGAAGATGAAGCTGTGATGGTGGAGGTGTTACTGTGTGAAGTGCAGGATTCTGAGAGAGTTTCTGGTTCCTGCTGAGAACACCTCAGAGCTCTCTCACTCTATTACTCTTTCTCTCTCCCTGTCTGTCTCTCTCTTACTGTCTCTCTCTCTTACTCTCTCTCTCTCTGTCTGTCTCTCTCTTACTGTCTCTCTCTCTTACTCTCTCTCTCTTACTGTCTCTCTCTCTCTCTCTCTCTCTCTCTCTCTGTCTTTCCCTCTCACTCTCTGTCTGTTTCTCTCGCTCCCTCTCTTTCTCTGGCTCTCTCTCTCTCTCTGACTCTGTTTCTCTCTCTCCCTCTCTCACTCACTCTCTCTCTCTCTCTCTCTCTCTCTCTCTCTCTCTCTCTCTCTCTCTCTCTCTCTCTCTCTCTCTAGCTCACTCTCTCTTTCACACACAGTTTATCACCTCCATAGCTCCTACTGGCTGTAGGAGATGGCGAGAAGGAGGGTGTTTATTCACAGAAAGAACAAAAGATAGAGAGATGGAGAGAGAGAGAGAGAGAGAGAGAGAGAGAGAGAGAGAGAAAGTGTAAAAGAGATGAGGAGACAGAGGATGTTTATCTGGGGAAAGAAAAAAGAAGAGAAGTGTAGGAAAGAACGGAGCTAGAAAGAGAAGGAGATGATGGAGAGATGTGTGTCTCCCTCTCTCTCTCTCTCTCTCTCTCTCTCTCTTTCATAGCAGAGACTGAATGATCTTTTTTCTATTTTTTTCTCCACTCTATCCACAAGAATAAAACCACCATCTGAGTCCAACTGAGGATCTGATTACAGCGCCCCCTGTTGGAGGAGTGTGAGTGGGGGATACACCAGGCAGAGAGTGAACAGTCAGTTGTTGAAGCTGATGTTGTAGACAGGAGAAACAGTCAGAGTAAGGGTCTGAGGGGGTGATGTAGGGCCTGGGCAAATCTACGTAATTCTTGCTTATGTCAATATTTCTTTTAATTGCGTGAATACATCCCCCACTGTGTGTTCATGTGCTCTCATGTACATCTTCTCTTGGTTCGTCTCTTATCCATTTAAAAACCTCCAGGTGGCGTTTCTCTGCCGTGAGCAGAGAGAGAGAAAGCCTAGCACCGGACCCAGACGCTTTGTTTTTTTACCCATTTACAGACACCGGGGCTTCGTAAACACATTAGAGCGGTTTCCAGAGCATTGTGTGTTTTTATTAAAATTGTGAATGCCACCTTTAATCACAATCGAGGTAAAATGTTGAATTAATTGTGGTATCGTCAGCAGTACTGTGCTCAGGTCTGTGGGCTGTGGTCAGTACCGACCCAGAGTGGGCCGAGGAAGGATGAGCGGATGGAGGGAGTGAAGGCTGAACCTGAACACTCAGTCCTTCATTTAAACACGGTTGTTTAAACACGTGCGCTCAAACAGGGTCGCCATCTGGTTCCCCCTCCTCCACTAGCACAAAAGAGGAGCAACACACACACACACCCACACACCCACACACACTCTGCTGCTGTTACGTAAGAGTGTGTGAGGCTGAGCAGCAGCAGTGACGCAGCAGTAACAGGTTCCCTCTGAAACGAAAGGTTTTTATCAGCAGTGTGTTCCATTCACTGCACTCTCCTGCAGAGTCTACACTAGACGTAGTGGAACATAGCTGTGAGGATCTGATGGAGTTCAGCCTCATCGTCATCAGTAAGGGTCAGGGGCTGGTGTTGGAGATTATTTCTGGATCAAACTCACCACTCCAACTCACTCCAGAGAACACAGTTCCACTGTTCCACACACCAGTATTGGGGGGCTTATATTGTATATGATCTGTAGTCTGATATAAAATATTCAGAGATTAGTGTTGAGTCTGATGAACAGAGGTTAGTGTTCTCCTCTGAGCGTGTTGAGTCTGATGAACAGAGGTTAGTGTTCTCCTCTGAGCGTGTTGAGTCTGATGAACAGAGGTTGGTGTTCTCCTCTGAGCGTGTTGAGTCTGATGAACGGAGGTTAGTGTTCTCCTCCGAGCGTGTTGAGTCTGATGAACGGAGGTTAGTGTTCTCCTCTGAGCGTGTTGAGTCTGATGAACAGAGGTTAGTGTTCTCCTCTGAGCGTGTTGAGTCTGATGAACGAAGGTTAGTGTTCTCCTCTGAGCGTGTTGAGTCTGATGAACGGAGGTTAGTGTTCTCCTCTGAGCGTGTTGAGTCTGATGAACGGAGGTTAGTGTTCTCCTCTGAGCGTGTTGAGTCTGATGAACAGAGGTTAGTGTTCTCCTCTGAGGGTGTTGAGTCTGATGAACAGAGGTTAGTGTTCTCCTCTGAGGGTGTTGAGTCTGATGAACAGAGGTTAGTGTTCTCCTCTGAGGGTGTTGAGTCTGATGAACAGAGGTTAGTGTTCTCCTCTGAGCGTGTTGAGTCTGATGAACAGAGGTTGGTGTTCTCCTCCGAGCGTGTTGAGTCTGATGAACGGAGGTTAGTGTTCTCCTCTGAGCGTGTTGAGTCTGATGAACAGAGGTTAGTGTTCTCCTCTGAGCGTGTTGAGTCTGATGAACAGAGGTTAGTGTTCTCCTCTGAGGGTGTTGAGTCTGATGAACAGAGGTTAGTGTTCTCCTCTGAGGGTGTTGAGTCTGATGAACAGAGGTTAGTGTTCTCCTCTGAGCGTGTTGAGTCTGATGAACAGAGGTTAGTGTTCTCCTCTGAGCGTGTTGAGTCTGATGAACAGAGGTTGGTGTTCTCCTCCGAGCGTGTTGAGTCTGATGAACAGAGGTTAGTGTTCTCCTCTGAGCGTGTTGAGTCTGATGAACAGAGGTTGGTGTTCTCCTCCGAGCGTGTTGAGTCTGATGAACAGAGGTTGGTGTTCTCCTCTGAGGGTGTTGAGTCTGATGAACAGAGGTTAGTGTTCTCCTCTGAGCGTGTTGAGTCTGATGAACAGAGGTTGGTGTTCTCCTCCGAGCGTGTTGAGTCTGATGAACAGAGGTTGGTGTTCTCCTCTGAGCGTGTTGAGTCTGATGAACGGAGGTTAGTGTTCTCCTCCGAGCGTGTTGAGTCTGATGAACGGAGGTTAGTGTTCTCCTCTGAGCGTGTTGAGTCTGATGAACAGAGGTTAGTGTTCTCCTCTGAGCGTGTTGAGTCTGATGAACGAAGGTTAGTGTTCTCCTCTGAGCGTGTTGAGTCTGATGAACGGAGGTTAGTGTTCTCCTCTGAGCGTGTTGAGTCTGATGAACAGAGGTTAGCGTTCTCCTCTGAGCGTGTTGAGTCTGATGAACGGAGGTTAGTGTTCTCCTCTGAGCGTGTTGAGTCTGATGAACGGAGGTTAGTGTTCTCCTCTGAGCGTGTTGAGTCTGATGAACAGAGGTTAGTGTTCTCCTCTGAGCGTGTTGAGTCTGATGAACAGAGGTTAGTGTTCTCCTCTGAGCGTGTTGAGTCTGATGAACAGAGGTTAGCGTTCTCCTCTGAGTGTGTTGAGTCTGATGAACAGAGGTTAGCGTTCTCCTCTGAGTGTGTTGAGTCTGATGAACAGAGGTTAGTGTTCTCCTCTGAGCGTGTTGAGTCTGATGAACAGAGGTTAGTGTTCTCCTCCGAGCGTGTTGAGTCTGATGAACAGAGGTTAGCGTTCTCCTCTGAGCGTGTTGAGTCTGATGAACAGAGGTTAGTGTTCTCCTCTGAGCGTGTTGAGTCTGATGAACAGAGGTTAGTGTTCTCCTCTGAGCGTGTTGAGTCTGATGAACAGAGGTTAGTGTTCTCCTCTGAGCGTGTTGAGTCTGATGAACAGAGGTCAGTGTTCTCCTCTGAGCGTGTTGAGTCTGATGAACAGAGGTTAGTGTTCTCCTCTGACCGTGTTGAGTCTGATGAACAGAGGTTAGCGTTCTCCTCTGAGCGTGTTGAGTCTGATGAACAGAGGTTAGTGTTCTCCTCTGAGCGTATTGAGTCTGATGGAGTGGTGTTAGTAATAAACACCTATTTTGTGGAGGATATTTATTTGTTTCTGAGGCTGAGGACAGAGCTGTGGCTGAAGTTGTTTTTCAGGCCGAGGATCCTCCTTGGATTTGGCAAAGTCAGGCAGCATGCATCTCTCTCTCTCACTCACACACACACACACACAGAGAGAGTGGGGATAGTGATACAATCCTGTCACAAATCATAATGTTCCCACTGAATAAGTATTCACTCCCTCCCACTAAGCACTAACTCTTCCCTTCTCACCCATGCTCTGTGTGTGTGTGTGTGTGTGTGTGTGTGTGTGTAATCTGCCCAGTGTGTTTGTGTGTGTGTGTGTGTAATCCAGGAAGCTCAGAGTGCTATTTGAAGCCCAGTGTGATTCTGTGTGTGTGTGTGTGTGTGGATTATAGACTATTCCTCTGTCCACCACGTGCTCCTCTCACATTGATCTTCATGTGACTGACCGTTCCTGCTGTTCTGACCGTTGTATTAAAATCAGCAGCTGGCAGTTTTATGGAGTTAGAAGGTTTTGCTCGAAAAACAACGACAATGTCTTAAACATTGAGTTTTACCAGAAATCCCTCACCTCCTTGTTTTTAACCTCTCCACTCTCCGTTCTCACTGTTCCACTGACCACACAGAACCACTTTGAAGTTCTACAATCACAGCAGCGCTGCAGTGACACTGACGTGGTGGTGGTGTGTTAGTGTGTGTTGTGCTGGTGTAGAGTGGATCAGACACAGCAGTGCTGCTGGAGTTTTTAAACCCTGTGTCCACTCTCTGTCCACTCTGTGAGACACTCCTCCCTCGTTGGTCCACCTTGTAGATGTAGAGTCAGAGACAGTAGCTCATCTGTCGCTGCACAGTGTGTGTCGCTCGTCCTCTAGTCCTTCATCAGTGGCTGGATGTTTTTGGTCGGTGGACTGTTCTCAGTCCAGACACTGAGGGGTT
>NC_089807.1:45225541-45278041 GCF_029633855.1 Hoplias malabaricus
TAATGAAATGATTTCCACACAGCGGCTAGGAGGGAATGTTACCTGTCACACACACACACACACACACACACACACACATTAAGTACAAGATTGATTGTAGTAATTCCAGAGGACATGTTGGAAATGACACAGGAACTACATCATTAGAAGCGTGATGAGAGCAGGACGTACAGTAATCACAGACAGAAACAGATAGAAATGAACTGATGATGTGGAGTAAACAGGGAGTCGGGGCCGGTTTCTGTGAGTGTATAATTCACACACTCTGGTCAAACACAGAGCGGCTCTGTGGGGTAGAGTGAGATGTGTCCCCAGAGGAAGAACCCGTGTGAACCACCCGGTGTGAGGGGAATATATATTTAAATTTTACTTAAAGTGAATGAGTTATGAGTGAGTGAATGTGTAAGTGTGTTGCCCTGTGAAGGGTGTGTCCCCATCTTGCGCCCAGTTATTCGGCTCCGGACCCACCGCCGCCCTGAACTGGATAAGGGTCACAGACAGTGAATGAATGAATGAATGAATGAATGTACTGATGAATATAAATAAACCTGCCTTGCCTTGAGGAGCACAGCCTTTGTTTGGTGTCTTTATTTTAACGGTGCTTTTGTTATTTGTTTTCTTTGACAGAAAGTGAGTGAGAAGGTGGGAGGAGCCGAGGGAACGAAGCTCGACGATGACTTCATGGAAATGGAAAAGGTGAGCTTCTGCTGATTATTATTGGATAGTTCAATAGATAAACAGAAGGTAGACGGAGTTTATTTACATTCCACACTTACGCCGGGGTCAGACACGATGTTGTAGTCTTTCAGGACGTTCCCTGTGTCCGATCAGAGCTATAAACTCGGGCCGTGTCTCGGGCGGAGACTGGGGACGCTACACGTTTGACGCGGTCCACTCTTCCTTCGCCTCGTTGTGTGAGTTCAGAGGTCGTCGGGAGGCGGAGCTATAAACTGTGGATCACGGCGACAGAAGCACTGTGTGAGACGCTGGAGGTTTTGTGCGTAAATGAAGAAGAAGTAGTAAAAGCGATAGCGGGCGGTTCCTGGGTGTCACGGAGAGGACGGTGTGGACCGTCTCCTACAAACAGAACCTGAGGGAATGTGTTACACGTCCAGAGCGTGTCCTCAGTTCGGTTGTTCCACTGACGGCTGCAGCAGAGCCTCCCTCTCTCTCTCCTCCGTGTTTACAGATGTGCTCCGGACAGAGCTCTGTCTCCTGTTGGTCATCGTCAGGAACAGGCTTGACTTTTCCTCAGGGAGTCGTGGAGCGTTCCGATGTTGGAAATTTGTCAGAAACGAAGCAAACGTGTCACAACTGGGCTAAATGTGCGTAGTCTGAGCTGCTGATGCTCGCCTTTCAAATTTAAAAGTGAGCGGAGCACACTTCACCACAGTTCATCCCCCTTTCTCTTTAAAGGATGTAAAGAAACGCAGGCTGTAAACTCAGACACAGCTCTCCCTCACTCTCCATAAAGACGCAGTCTGGGAGCGATTGATATTTCTCTCTGTCTCTCAGTGGCAGATGGTCCAATTATTTTTAATATCACCAAGAAACACCCAGCGCAGACTGTTCCTCCCCGAGACTCTGCTCTGTGTGTTGTTTTTCTTCCAAAGGCTGTGGTATTCAGTCGCGGTGAACTCTCGGTTTTATAAGATCAGAGTCACGACGAAGCACTTCTGAAGGAGGTCAGGGAAATAAAAGCATGGTTTAAGCTTGTTTTTCTGATGTTTTTCTGTAGAAAATGGACACCACCAGCCGGGCAGTGCTGGACATCATGACCAAGACCACTGAGTATCTACAGCCCAACCCGGGTGAGAGAGCGTACAGTATAAAATACACACACACACACACACACACACATCCTCTGCCTTGTGTAACTTCTTTGTATTTCATATACCTTAACAAACATTAGTTTCCATTTAAAAACTAATGCTCTTAATAATCACAGATCTCTCAGGAGTCGACTCAGTGGAAGATAAATGCTGTTTTATACAGGCGCCTTAAAACAATACCGCCTTAAAACAATACCGCCTTAAAACAATACCGCCTTAAATCTTGATTGCATTGACATGTTGAAATCAGTGTTGAAATGTGTTTGTGCGTGCGTGTGTGTGTGTGTGTGTGTGCGTGTGTGTGTTCTCAGCGACCCGGGCTAAGATGAGCATGATGAGCTCCATGTCTAAGATCCGTGGGGGCGATAAAGGGCCGGGATACACTCAGGCCGAGACGTTGCTGGGAGAGAGCATGCAGAGGTTCGGCAGGGAGCTCGGAGAAGAATCCAACTTCGGTAAATTCAGCTCTGTTTCGTCTAAACACACTTCAACATAACACACACCATTACGATGAGTTTCCATAGATACAGAGATGCTGAATACTGTAGACATGGATGCAGTGACATCATTGATAAAGTTTGATGTTGCCACCAAGGATGCAGGGTTACCATGGATACAAAACATTGCTGTCATGGATGCAGGGTTGCAATCGATGTTGAATGATGTTGGCACCAGGGATGCAGGGTTACTATAGATACAGAGTATTGTTGTTATTTATGCATGGTTACCATGTGTACTGAATACTGCTTTCATGGATGTAAGATTGCCACAGATACAGAAAGTATACAGGGTTGCCATGGATACAGGGTTATGTTGCCACTACGGATGCGGGGTTACCATTGATACAGAACATTGCTGTCTTGGATGCAGGGGTACCACAGATACAGAATACTGCTGTCTTGGATGCACGGTTGCCATGGATACATAATATTGCTTTCATGGATGCAGGGTTGCCATGGATACAGAAAGATGTTGCCAGTACTGATGCAAAGTTGTCATGGTTCACAAATGGTCTTGCCATCATGGATGCAGGGCTGCTGTTGTCATGGACGCTGGGTTGCCATGTGTACACAATGATGTTGCCACAATGGATGCAGGGTTGCCATGGACACGGAATACTGCTTTCATGGATGCATTGTTAGCATGACTACAGAAAAATGTAGCCAGCATGTATGCAATATTGTCATTGATAAAGAATGATGCTGTTGCCAAGGATGTAGAGTTACCACAGATACAGAACATTGTTGTCATGGATGCAGGGTTGCCATTGATACAGACAGATGCCTGCACTGATGCAAGGTTGTCATGGCTAAATAATGTTGTTGCCACTATGAATGTAGAACATTTCTCTCTTGGATGCAGGGTTGCCGTGGATACAGAAGGATGGTCCTACTACAGCTTTATTTAATTTTCACTAGTGAATAGGTGCGAGCCTGTTGTGAACGCAGGTTATTTATGCTCGTATGGATGCGAGGCTGGAATATCTAGTGATACCATGTATGTTGTATGTGTTCAGGCCTGGCTCTGATTGATGCTGGAGAGGCGATGCGGGAGCTGGGGGAGGTGAAGGATGCTCTGGACATGGAGGTGAAGCAGAACTTCATCGACCCCATGCAGAACATGCACGACAAGGACCTGAAGGAGATCCAGGTTAGCAAGTCATTTCTGTTTTGTTTCTTTCAGACCTTTAGCAGCAGTTTTTATTGATCGGGAACAAACCTCGTTTTTTTGACGGTCTGCTTGAATGCAGTCAAATCCTCACAGCATTCCAACATTAATTCCGAAACCTTCCCAGAAGAGTAGAGGCCGTTACCGACTCAAAGGGGAAACCGACTCCTGATTAATATCCATTAATTCCCGATTAATCACCGAGGTTTAGTCGCAGAGCATCTGTAGCTGGACATCCTTGTTTCCTCGTGGTTGAGTGTGAGACAGAGTGTGTCTGGGCTCGTAATGAAATGACTGACCTCTCTTGGGCAAGGACGCAGCCTCTGCCGTGTCCCACAGCGATCCAGGCCTTAAGCATGTGTGTGTTTCCCCCACAGCACCACCTGAAGAAGATGCAGGGCGGCGTCTGGACTTTGATTATAAGAAAAAGCGTCAGGGCAAAGTGATGGAAGATGAGATCAAGCAGGCGATGGAGAAGTTTGAAGATTCAAAGGAAATCGCAGAGCTGAGCATGTTCAACCTGCTGGAGAGTGATGTATGTCTCTCTGTTTCTCTCTTTCTCTCACTGGCCACTTTATCAGAAACACCCCCCCTCTACTGACACTCACTGGCCACTTTATCAGAAACACCCCCCTTCTACTGACACTCACTGGCCACTTTATCAGAAACACCCCCCTATACTGACACTCACTGGCCACTTTATCAGAAACACCCCCCCTCTACTGACACTCACTGGCCACTTTATCAGAAACACCCCCCCTCTACTGACACTCAATGGCCACTTTATCAGAAACACCCCCCCCTCTACTGACACTCACTGGCCACTTTATCAGAAACACCCCCCCTCTACTGACACTCAATGGCCACTTTATCAGAACCCACCCCCCCCCCCTGACACTCACTGGCCACTTTATCAGAAACACCCCCCCCCCCTCTACTGACACTCACTGGCCACTTTATCAGAAACACCCCCCTCTACTGACACTCACTGGCCACTTTATCAGAAACACCCCCCCTCTACTGACACTCAATGGCCACTTTATCAGAAACCCCCCCCCCCCCCCCCCCACTGACACTCACTGGCCACTTTATCAGAAACACCCCCCCTCTACTGACACTCACTGGCCACTTTATCAGAAACACCCCCCCTACTGACACTCACTGGCCACTTTATCAGAAACACCCCCCTCTACTGACACTCACTGGCCACTTTATCAGAAACACCCCCCCTCTACTGACACTCACTGGCCACTTTATCAGAAACACCCCCCTTCTACTGACACTCACTGGCCACTTTATCAGAAACACCCCCCCTCTACTGACACTCACTGGCCACTTTATCAGAAACGCCCCCCCTTCTACTGACACTCACTGGCCACTTTATCAGAAACGCCCCCCTCTACTGACACTCACTGGCCACTTTATCAGAAACGCCCCCCCTTCTACTGACACTCACTGGCCACTTTATCAGAAACACCCTCCTTCTACTGACACTCACTGGCCACTTTATCAGAAACACCCCCCCTCTACTGACACTCACTGGCCACTTTATCAGAAACACCCCCCCTACTGACACTCACTGGCCACTTTATCAGAAACACCCCCCTCTACTGACACTCACTGGCCACTTTATCAGAAACACCCCCCCTCTACTGACACTCACTGGCCACTTTATCAGAAACACCCCCCCTCTACTGACACTCACTGGCCACTTTATCAGAAACGCCCCCCCTTCTACTGACACTCACTGGCCACTTTATCAGAAACGCCCCCCTCTACTGACACTCACTGGCCACTTTATCAGAAACGCCCCCCCTTCTACTGACACTCACTGGCCACTTTATCAGAAACACCCTCCTTCTACTGACACTGGAAGTAAAAGCCGGACATTTTGAAGGTCTTGTGTTGGTTTGTGAGTAATGAAGACTGTGTGTGTGTGTGATCAGGTGGAGCAGGTGAGTCAGCTGGCCGCTCTAGTCCAGGCTCAGGTAAACTACCACAGACAGGCCACTGAGATCCTCCAACAGCTCTCCGACAAGATGGAGGAAAGGTGAGGTTCCCCTGATAAACCGCTCCATTCACATTTACTGCAGTCCAGAGGGTTTAAAGAAACACTAATTAGAATTTTTAGGCCGCGTGACCAGAGCAGCAGATGTTTTTGGAATCAGATTTGTACCAAAAAATCATCAAACAAATCTTTGTAAACATCAAAAAAAGGAGTAATTTGAGAAA
Organism: Hoplias malabaricus; assembly: GCF_029633855.1. Classification (NCBI taxonomy): domain Eukaryota; kingdom Metazoa; phylum Chordata; class Actinopteri; order Characiformes; family Erythrinidae; genus Hoplias; species Hoplias malabaricus. The sequence goes on from NC_089807.1 coordinate 45,231,274, forward strand.
GAAAAGTCCCTGAAGCCACAAACAACTGAAAGATAAACGCAGGACATTGTCTGGAGCACAATTACTGACAAAAGTAGTTTATAGCAAAGGATTCGCACAGTCATCCAGTGCATTAGATACTGACCTGTGTGTGTGTGTGTGTGTGTGTGTGTGATGTTACCTGCAGGATAAGAGATGCCTCCAGTAAGCCGAGGAAAGAGTATGTGCCCAAACCCCGTCCCTCCCTGGACTTCAGCTCCAATGAGACTCTGAATGGGGGGATCAGCCACATCGCTCGCTCACGCTCACCAGGTGAGTTACACCTGTAACTGTACACCTTTACACATTTACCTGTACACATCTCTCCTGTACACCTGTATCTGTATAACTATGTACCTGCACCTGTAACTTTACACCTGTAACTTGCCTGTACCTGTAAACCCATATCTTAACCTAAATACCAGTACACCTGTGTGCCTGTCTACCTTTACACACGTACCTGTAGCTCTGCCTGTACCTGTAGCTCTGCCTGTAGCTCTGCCTGTATATAGCTGTACTTGTAGCTGTGCAAACCTCTGCTCCTGTCTGTAGCTCGTTTGACTGCAGCGCAGCCAGATTGTTATTAATACACTGCCACCTTGTGGACACACTCTAAACTGCAGTAATGAAGATATAGTTACACTTGATTATGAAGCAGGAATCTGAGGATCAGGTTTGGAGTTGTGAGATTTTAAAGCCTGTGTGTCCAGGAAAAAAGATCTCCAGGAATCAGGATGTGAAGTTATAATAACGTCTCTTTCTCTCTCTTTCTCTCTCCTCTCTCTCTTTCTCTCCCTCTCTCTCTCTCTCTCTGTCTCTCTCACTCTCTGTCTCTTTTTTTCTCTCTCTCTCCTCTCTCTCTGTCTCTCTTTCTCTCTGTCTCTCTCTCTCTGTCTCTTTCTCTCTCCCTCTCTCTCTCTCTCTCCCTCCCTCTCTCTCTCTGTCTCTCTCTCTTTGTCTCTCTCTCTCTCTCTCTCTCTAGTTCCTATGGATCAGCCGTGCTGTAGGGCTCTGTATGACTTTGATCCAGAGAACGAGGGTGAGCTGGGCTTTAAGGAAGGTGACATCATCACACTGACCAATAAGATCGATGATAACTGGTACGAGGGCATGATCCACGGCCAATCAGGCTTCTTCCCCGTCAACTACGTCGACATCCTGGTGGCCCTGCCGCACTAAAGTCATTACATAACCTTCACACACTCCAGCTAGAAATTACAGCCCTGAGACCCCCCTACAGCCCCCACCCCCCGACACACACACACACACACACACACACACACACACACACACACACCTCTTATTTACTGAAATCATCCTCTCAGACTATGAGAATATTATAAAATTATTCATCTTTCTTCCCCTCCTTTACTCTCTCACTCTCTCGTCCCTCCCCCCACACACTGGCTCTGTCTCTTTCTCTCTCTCTCTCTCTCTCTCTCTCTCTCTCTCTCACACACACACACACACACACACACAGGTGAACAGCAGATTTGTGCATGAGGGAGAAGTGAGTATATGTTTGGGACGATGCTAAACATCACAGAGAAATGCCACTTTGATTTGTTTGTTTGTTCTTCACTGTTATGTTTCTTCTGAAGGAGGTGTTGTATTTATTCTGTTTGTAAAAAAAAGGTGTAAACAATAATCACCACCGCCCTCAACCCCCCCCTCCTCAAAAGATAATAAACAAATAAACCCAACATCATCAAATAACATCAGCATCTTTTCAAAACAAGCGCTTTGGCCTGGGTACATTCTCTCTCTCTCTCTCTCTCTCTCTCTCTCTCTCTCTCTCTCTCTCTCTCTCTCTATCTATCTCTCACTCACTCTCTCTCTCTCTCTCTCCTGTAATTAAATAGTTCTCTTGGGACAGGAAAAAGGGGTGTGGCTTTAAAGTGGGCGTGGTTTAAAGGTGTGCAGTGTGAACTGAGGATGTGTTCCTCTTTGAGCTGGGGTTGGATCTTAAAGGGAAATTATTTTAAATCGTCTCACTCTCTTTCTCTCTCCTCTCTTTCTTCTCTCTCACTCTCTCTTTCTCTCTCTCTCCTCTCACTCTCTCTCTTTCTCTCTCCTCTCACTCTTTCTCTCTTCTCTCTCTCCTCTCACTCTCTCTTTCTCTCTCCTCTCTCTCTCCTCTCACTCTTTCTCTCTTCTCTCTCTCTCTCTCTCTCTCTCGTGTGCATGTCTCACTGCATCATTCCTCCAGCAGCGTTCCCCTCTCAGCTCCTCTGATTCTGTCAGTGTTCCAGGAATAACTGATCGTGGCTTTAATGAGCCGTAAATCTCTTAAAGATACTAATGTTAACATTGAAAAGAGTGAGGGGTGAATATATGAATGTTGTGAACGTTTAAAGCTGTTTCCTGATGAAGGAAGGAATTAAATATTGTTTATGACGAGGTGAAAACGCCGACTGTGATCTTTTTCCTGCGTCTTTCTCCCGTGTGAAATAAAGTCCACACACTGGTTCGTCACAGGCTGCTCTTCCTCAGGTGAACACAGGTGATCAGCTCCAAACTCCCACTGTGTGCTTTACTTCATCATGGCGCCACATCACTGTCAAAAGTAGAGGGGGCAAAAACACCAGGTGGAAAATATAAACAAACCTGTGTGTTTTAACATTTGTTGTGTGTAAATGTCCCTCTCCCAAATGTGAAATGTGAAATGTCAAATCACAGTGATGTGTGATAAACTTGTGGAAATGATGTTTGCTGAAAGAAAGCATTAGAAAACTGAGATTGAGTTGACTCTGAATCATTCACCCTACTTCCAAACGAATCAATTCTTTGAGCATCTGGGAGTCGATTAATCTGAAAAAGATTTGGACAATGTTCTGTTTTCTCCGTTTCAAAAAGAAACTCCAACGACCATGGCACACGTCCTCCATGTTTGTTTTTCTGTAGAGGCTCCTCCCAGTGGGCGGGGCTTATACAGCCTATAAGGCTTGCTGTCAGAGAATGATCAGCCAATAGCATTCACTGTAGCGTAAAACACAGTGTGGTGAATCTGCGCGATTAAAATCCTCAATAATGACTCCATAGGCTCCATTACTGCAGCAGACACTGGGGGGCGCAAACACAACACTAAGCACCTAGAGCACATTAATGACTAACTTTTATAACCTTCAAAACAGTCTGCTATAAAGACTGTAATTAAATATTTATAAATAGATTATAAGACATTTATGAACAGTAAAGTTTGTCATTAACCATTATAACACTCTCTCACACACACACACACACACACACACAAACCTGTGCCCAGTTTCACACTCGCCCAGTCACCACCAGACACACCCTCACAAGGCTAAGTGTTTAACTGGATTAAGGTTGTGATCAGTTCGCGTCCTCAGCTGTTCTAGATCACAGTGAAGACCCTCTTTGTTCTACGGTTCTCTCTCAGATGTTATCAGTGTTCCCGCTGAGCTAATTAGACCCTCTGGAACCGATGCATTACCACGGTTCTTCTCCAACGTTTCCTCTGAACTGAAGGGCGTTAATCGCCAGTTTGTTTCCTCATAATTACATTCACAGGCTCTAAATAAATGGTGCTTTTCCTCTGCAGGGGATCGGCTCGACTCGCGTTCAGCTGGTCGCTTTTCCACTAGCGCAGCTCTCCCCCCCGAAATGGAGCCGGAGACGTCTCAAAACCCCGTCTCTAACGGGAACCGCAGGCTTTGGAAAACAAAAAATCAGGCATCGTTTACTCGTTGTGTGGCGTGTTGTTGTTGTTTGGACTGAACATGGCTCCGCCCCCAGTTCCTCACAGGTTCGGCTTTCACTGGAGATTTTCGTCGGCCACCGACCCAAGGAGCGTCTGAACCCCTTCAAAAGCCCCTGGGGGGAACGCTATGAGCCGCCGCTGTTACAGCAGCTTTCACGTTTGTTGTTATCTGACTCTGATTTTACAAGCGGTGAGTTTGTGCTGGAGCTCTGCATTTTGAGGTGATTGACAGGTCTCTGGCCAATCAGAGCTCTGCAGGGTTTACACCTCCCCTGCTCAGCTCGTTGGAACCGTAAGCAAGTAGGGACTGAAAAAGAACCCGGTTCCAGAGCCAGATTTGACCAGTGAAGAGGTAATAGAGCTGAGTCGAGTCGTGTAGGTTCCATGTAGTGGAAAAGCACCCAAACATTGCAGTGAGGGTTTGATGGCAGCCATGTAACCTCAGTGAGAGCAGGTTCTGAGACATGGATCCCGAATCATCCCAGACATTATGAAGGGAGCATATGAGGGGAACCAGCCATTCATCCATCCATCTGCTGCTCCACCAGGATTCACACTTCTCCATTTGAACCCAAGCAGCCGGATCCTTGTCTCCCGTGTGAGGAGCCGATGACCACACTCTGCGGATTAGCAGAGATTCGTCTCGGTTCGTAAACGGGTTCGCGGTGTGGACGATGACGCAGCAGTGGTGAAGGGAAGTGTCACAGTTCTCAACCCCTCAGATTCAGCACTGATTTATATGAGTCACATTTAGAGATTTGAAATAGTCTTTTAATTCTCTTTCACCAGTGAGACCCACTCTTCATGAAAGTAAACACAGAGCGAAAGTGCTACAAAACTAAACAGCTCGAGTTACACATGAGTTTCTGTGGGAATTCAAACAGTGAATAAACACTTACAGACAATTTACACTTCAGACACCAACAAGATACAGTCACTTCTTACTCACACACACCGCTCCACCTTAAAAGATACAGTCGCTTCTTACTCACACACTGCTCCACCTTAAAAGATACAGTCGATTCTTACTCACACACACCGCTCCACCTTAAAAGATACAGTCGCTTCTTACAAAAACACACCGCTCCACCTTAAAAGATACAGTCGCTTCTTACTCATACACACCGCTCCACCTTAAAAGATACAGTCGCTTCTTACTCACACACACCGCTCCACCTTATAAGATACAGTCGCTTCTTACTCTCACACACTCCTCCACCTTAAAAGATACAGTCGCTTCTTACTCTCACACACTCCTCCACCTTAAAAGATACAGTCGCTTCTTACTCACACACACTGCTCCACATTAAAAGATACAGTCACTTCTTACTCACACACACCGCTCCACCTTAAAAGATACAGTCACTTCTTACTCACACGCACCGCTCCACCTTAAAAGATAGTTGCTTCTTACTCACACACACCGCTCCACCTTAAAAGACACAGTCGCTTCTTACTCACACACACCGCTCCACCTTAAAAGATACAGTCGCTTCTTACTCACATCGCTCCACCTTAAGACACAGTCGCTTCTTACTCACACACACAGCTCCACCTTAAAAGACACAGTCGCTTCTTACTCACACCGCTCCACCTTAAAAGACACAGTCGCTTCTTACTCACACACACTGCTCCACCTTAAAAGATACAGTCGCTTCTTACTCACACACACCGCTCCACCTTAAAAGATAGTCGCTTCTTACTCATACACAGCGCTCCACCTTAAAAGACACAGTCGCTTCTTACTCACACACACCGCTCCACCTTAAAAGACAGTCGCTTCTTACTCACACACACCGCTCCACCTTAAAAGACACAGTCGCTTCTTACTCACACACACCGCTCCACCTTAAAAGACACAGTCGCTTCTTACTCACACACACCGCTCCACCTTAAAAGACACAGTCGCTTCTTACTCACACACACCGCTCCACCTTAAAAGACACAGTCGCTTCTTACTCACACACACCGCTCCACCTTAAAAGACACAGTCGCTTCTTACTCACACACACACCGCTCCACCTTAAAAGATACAGTCGCTTCTTACTCACACACACCGCTCCACCTTAAAAGATACAGTCGCTTCTTACTCACACATACCGCTCCACCTTAAAAGATAGTCGCTCCTTACTCACACACACCGCTCCACCTTAAAAGACACAGTCGCTTCTTACTCACACACACCGCTCCACATTAAAAGATACAGTCACTTCTTACTCACACACACCGCTCCACCTTAAAAGATACAGTCGCTTCTTACTCACACACACCGCTCCACCTTAAAAGATACAGTCGCTTCTTACTCACACACACCGCTCCACATTAAAAGATACAGTCGCTTCTTACTCACACACACCGCTCCACCTTAAAAGATACAGTCGCTTCTTACTCACACACACTGCTCCACCTTAAAAGACACAGTCGCTTCTTACTCACACACACCGCTCCACATTAAAAGATACAGTCGCTTCTTACTCACACACACTGCTCCACCTTAAAAGATACAGTCGCTTCTTACTCACACACACCGCTCCACCTTAAAAGATACAGTCGCTTCTTACTCACACACACTGCTCCACCTTAAAAGACACAGTCGCTTCTTACTCACACACACCGCTCCACATTAAAAGATACAGTCGCTTCTTACTCACACACACTGCTCCACCTTAAAAGATACAGTCGCTTCTTACTCACACACACCGCTCCACCTTAAAAGATACAGAGTGGACTCCAGGTGGAGGCGGAATAACAAAAATGACTGGGACAATAATGTGGAATGAAATAAATCAATTTATTTTCCATTTACACAACATCCTCAAAACAAAGCAATAACAGAGATCCATTTTGAAAACTACATTCTTCTTAATAATTAAAGAAAGAGGAGAGTGGCACTGCACAGCAGTAAATCGGCACGGTTCCATTTGCCCGTTTAAGCCGGGTTTAGTTGAACGCTCCCGGGTCGACGTAAGCGTACGCCTGGAAATCTCCGAGTTTATTCCCGTGTTCATCGTAGTGGAACTTTCGGAAACACTGATCACAGAACAGACATGGCTCCATCGGAGCCAGAGCATTGTTCATAGTGATCCATCTGCCACAGAACGAAGAGACAAACAAATAAACATTTAACAACTCCTCCTCCTCTTCTCCACAGAGGAACACCGTTCTGGGTCTTAGTGGTAGTTTAATGGTAGTTAATGGTGTTTATCTGCTATGGATGTGGCTGTACCACTGTACGATGACAATAAAGGTGTCCATTGGCAGATGGTTATAATAATGCTTCATTTATGTTAAACCAGCCACTGCAGTAGGACCCTGTCTCTCTCGGTAAAAACATGAAAACTATTCAAACCTTTACTGATATGTTGAATAATCTCATATTTTGTTGAACTACAAGTTTCCATTCAAACATTTCACACGTGTTTTCCACAGTAAAGAAAGTTGGGCAGAAATAAATGTGAGTAAGTGGGGTTTTGATTTGCTACAGTTCTGTAAATAAACTTCAGATGACTCCCGTGATCAGAGACAGCATTCTTCTCTCTCTCTATCTCTCTCTCTCCATTTCTCTCTCTCTCTCCATTTCTCTGTCTCTCTCTCTCCATTTCTCTCTCTCTCTCCTTCTCTGTCTCTCTCTCCATTTCTCTCTCTCTCTCTCCATCTGTCTCTCTGTCTCTCTCTCTCTCTCTCTCTCTCTCTCTCCCCATCTCTCTCTCTCTCTCTCTCTCTCTCCATTTTTCTCTCTCCATCTCTGTCTCTCTCTCTCTCTCTCTCTCTCTCTCTCCCCATCTCTCTCTCTCTCTCTCCATCTCTCTCTCTCTCTCTCTCTCTCTCCATCTCTCTCTCTCTCTCTCTCCATCTCTCTCTCTCTCTCTCTCCATTTTTCTCTCTCCATCTCTGTCTCTCTCTCTCTCTCTCTCTCTCTCCATCTCTCTCTCTCTCTCTCCATCTCTCTCTCTCTCTCTCTCCATCTCTCTCTCTCTCTCTCTCCATCTCTCTCTCTCTCTCTCTCTCTCTCTCTCCATCTCTCTCTCTCTCTCTCTCTCTCCATCTCTCTCTCTCTCTCTCTCTCTCTCTCTCTCTCTCTCTCTCTCTCCATCTCTCTCTCTCTCTCTCTCCATCTCTCTCTCTCTCTCTCTCTCCATCTCTCTCTCTCTCTCTCTCTCTCTCTCTCTCCATTTTTCTCTCTCCATCTCTGTCTCTCTCTCTCTCTCTCTCTCTCTCTTCACTTTTTCAAATTTCCCATAAACTCTGTGGATGGAAAGCCCAGTAAAGCCCTGTGAAGTAAGAGGAGTCCCACACCGCTGACCTGCTGATGTAAAGGTGACACACACTGCACTTCCTGGTCACCACTCTGTGTTTGTGAGTGAGGAGCGGGTACAGAGTCCGGTCCAGACAGTCGTCTCTGTGCACCAATCTATAACAACAACAAAACCACAGTCGATCATGTAGAGGCATTAAATAAAATCTACTCTAAACATCAGCGTTATCAACAACAGACTCAGAACTAGGTTATGGTCTGGAGCTTTACAGCGCTGCAGCTGGCACAAGGCATTGAGCGGAGTGACTTGAGCAGCAGAGCTTTAATAAGCCACACATTCAATAAAACAAGGAAAGGGACAGAGTTAATCACCTGACGTCAGTGAGGATGACCACATGCTCGCAGTCTCCTTGGTGACAGTAAAGGTACGGATACCCCACCTTCATCCTCAGGTCATAGAAGCTCGTGTCCTCCATCTTCGCCGTCTTAAACTCGGGGAAGTCATGAGTCTTTGTCCACTCTCGTGTGACCCTTTAAACAGAAGAACATAACATTGCTGTAGTGGGATGCTCTTGTACCCAGGAGGTCCAGCACTCAGCCACTCCTCATTATGAGCCGCTGCTGATAGAACACCACTGGAGAGCTCAGCACACAGCAGAAGAGCGCAAACTGTTCAGATCTGTCACATCAGCCGACAAACACCTGCAATAGAGGCATTTCTGGGAGAAAAGGTTTGTAAACTTGAACAACTTTTGTCTTTGAAGAACTAAAGGTTCAAAATAATACGAGAACTGTCTGAATTTTTATTTTAGTTAGTGTCGAGTGGGTTGAGTGACTGTCTGTGAGGAGTGTGGTGTGTTCTCCCTGTGTCTGCGTGGGTTTCCTCCGGGTGACTGTCTGTGAGGAGTGTGGTGTGTTCTCCTTGTGTCTGCGTGGGTTTCCTCCGGGTGACTGTCTGTGAGGAGTGTGGTGTGTTCTCCTTGTGTCTGCGTGGGTTTCCTCCGGGTGACTGTCTGTGAGGAGTGTGGAGTGTTCTCCCTGTGTCTGCGTGGGTTTCCTCCGGGTGACTGTCTGTGAGGAGTGTGGTGTGTTCTCTCTGTGTCTGCGTGGGTTACCTCCGGGTGACTGTCTGTGAGGAGTGTGGTGTGTTCTCTCTGTGTCTGCGTGGGTTTCCTCCGGGTGACTGTCTGTGAGGAGTGTGGTGTGTTCTCTCTGTGTCTGCGTGGGTTTCCTCCGGGTGACTGTCTGTGAGGAGTGTGGTGTGTTCTCCCTGTGTCTGCGTGGGTTTCCTCCGGGTGACTGTCTGTGAGGAGTGTGGTGTGTTCTCCCTGTGTCTGCGTGGGTTTCCTCCGGGTGACTGTCTGTGAGGAGTGTGGAGTGTTCTCCCTGTGTCTGCGTGGGTTTCCTCCGGGTGACTGTCTGTGAGGAGTGTGGTGTGTTCTTCCTGTGTCTGTGTGGGTTTCCTCCGGGTGACTGTCTGTGAGGAGTGTGGTGTGTTCTCCCTGTGTCTGCGTGGGTTTCCTCCGGGTGACTGTCTGTGAGGAGTGTGGTGTGTTCTCCCTGTGTCTGTGTGGGTTTTCTTCCGGGTGCTCTGTTTTCCTCCCACGCTCCAAAAACACACGGTGGTAGGTGGATTGGAGACTAAAACTATCCGTAGGTGTGAGTGCGTGTCGCCCTGTGAAGGACTGTTGCAGATTGTTTGCTATGTTCAGATCTTTTTATTTTTTTCCATTTTAGGATCATAATTTTTCTCATTTTAAAACTGCTGTGTAAACACCCTGAATAAACAGGAACACCACATGGTACATGTTTAAACGAACAGTAAGTCATATTGACTGCATTATCAGCTTGAAAATGGCCAGCACCTTGAGCAGCGATGGGGAAGAGGGAGGGATATTATCCCAGAGAATGAAACCAGTTCTCAGAAACCAGGCAACAGAACAATAACGCACAGCAGGGCACGTACATAGACACACAGCCGTATTTATAACTGTGTGTACGTTAGCCGGATGTGGACTACAGCTCACAAGAGTCACTTAACAGTCAGAAATTGAGCAAATCCAAGTCCTCTCCAACACTGAGGACAGCAGCCTTTGACGTTGTGTCCGTTTCAATCGCATTATCTCTGGGGCGTCTAGTGGCGGAACCTCTCATGAGTTACAGTGAGTCTACAAACCTCCAACTACCTTCAAACACACATTCCACACACTTCTCAGCAGCAGACTAACCCTTGTGATGCAGTGTGGGACGTTTGTGGGAAAACGAGACCGAGACTGTGACCCAAAGCGGACACTTCTTCAAATCCATTTCTCACAGTGTTCACAAGACTCCGATCTGACATTTGAGCAAAGCTTGAGCTTTAAAAGACGCTCACTTCTAATGTCCACAGTCTCCACATTAAAGCTGCTCAGGTTCAGGCCTCTGCTGGGGTCTCTGGGGTCAGAGGTTAGATTCTGGTTATTGACAGGTCCATGGCATGTAAAAGAGGACGGAGAGCACAGTGCTGCAGCGGCTGCAACTGAACATTAAACATTAACTGTGTTTATACGTGGTTTAAAATCACAAGATAGGACTGGACAATGACAGAACTCTGATATCGAGACAAACAACAAAAAAGGCACAGAAAAACTCTTAAAAATAAACAAGGAACATGACGTCACCGTCACACGGAAACCTCTTGACTTTGGCAATATTCATATTCTTAAACGAACTTAAAAAACTGAGGGCAGTGCTCTGTAACGGCCGCCAGTCAGTGACAGACGCTGTAAATAATGTGCACTGAAATTCTACAAATCTGTTTAAATATATCACTGTTATTGAATTATCATCCACCCCCAACACAAGAGTACAACATTCATCACCAGCAATATTCTCCTAATGTGTTTCAACCCAGTAACACCAGCCGCTCCCTGAAGCCTGTTCAACCAATCAGAAGCACCCAAACACAGACGTGCTGTGACATCACAATGGTAGGTTGTAAACAGCTCTCTGACATAGTTTTTTCAACTAAACTTAAAAATGGACCAATTCCAAATAAATCTTCACCAGAACTATGTTTTTACTGAATATTCTCCACCGTTATTATTCATCTCCAGCTCCTCACAGCAGCGTGTCTCCCCCCAGAGGAGTGGAGGTGATCGGGGCTACGTCTGAGACATGAGGCTGACCCACCGCTTTTTCACAAACTGCCACAAACCCAACAGATGTGTCACAAACCCAACAGTGTCCCACAAGAGCTAGCACCATGAGCTGAGAGATGGTGGAAGGGGGGGGGTCACCCAGAGTACAATAGGGTCACCCCTTTCACACATGTGCAGTAATCCAGAAGTGTTCCAGAGTATTCTCCAAGGAGCTGTGTGTGTGTGAGAGAATTTGTCCCGTACATTACCGGGACTTTACCCTCCTCTCGCCCTGGTAAAGACTCCAGGTGAATTCCGAGGCAGTGTATGTGAGAACGGTGCGGGAAATGTTCCGGAGTTTCGCCTGCACAGGCTCTGCCCCCACGCCTAAATCACGGGTTTCATTTCCTGTTGCGGGAGCACATCTCCCGCGAAAATATCCCGCTGCATTTGAGAACGACCGCTCCGGGACATCTCCTGACCCGATACTCCAGAGTTTCTCCAGAAGCCTCTCCAGGGATTTTGACCACTCGAGAAAACACTGCACGGTGAAAACGACGAGTTTCCGTAATTATGATTGACTGAACCCTCGGTGTCCTTAACCAGTGTGTGTCTGACTGATTTAACTGTGACAGAGTGGGGCAGGCTGGGTTTACCTGCTGATATCACGACATTCTGGAAAGCGCATGTCGTTAAAGAAGGTTCCCTCGAAGAAGAAGAAGGCAGACTTGTAGTGATCCTAGGAAAGAAAAGATGGAAATAGTTTTCGTTGGTCTCTGCAGCTTTGTGTTTGCTCAGTCCACCCACTGTGCCCTAAATCAATGTGTATTTTATCAGAAACACATTACAGTGCTCCCTTTCCACTGTAGAGTAATGGAGGTAAATCCTACAGTGAGTGCAGATATGAGATAAAAGCTTTTTCTAAAACAGTTAACTGCCTTTATTCAGCTGCTTCTGTCTAATATCTTCACTGATCATTTAAATCCTTTAGAAATAATGAAGTATCTTAATTAACTTCCTACTAGTAATGTGTGAGAGAACGTGAAGGAGGCCGTACTTTGCTGATGAACTGAGGAACGATGTCGGGATTACTGCTGAACTCTCCAAACACCTGAAGATCACTGACACAGCAGATAGCGTCCCTCAGCTCCGTCAGTCTCTGAGATCCCAGCACACGCAGGGTCTGATAGGCTCTCTTGTATTTAAACTACACACACACACACACACACACAGAGAGAAAACCAGTGCTCTGTTACTTAGAAAACCAGTTCACACACAGTCTAAAGATTACAGGATTAATTAATTGTTAAGATCAATAGAGATCTGTGGTTAAAGTCAGGGTTCAGTGACTAAGAACATATGAGAATGCTCTATTTACAGTCATCTTCTGCCTCAAGTTCTGACAAACACCTTTAAAATGCTCGTGTCCGTCTCGGTGTAGTTCTCTGTGTTTGTGTGGTGTTTGTCTCCGGAGCTCTTACCCTCTCAAAGAGCACAGGGTACACGATATTGAACACGAGAATGATTTCTCCCTCAGGAACAGAGTTGATGGGGTCTTCAGGGCCCCTGCCCACAGCCAGCATCTCCTACAGCAACACAAAACACACACATCACCAGCTTCCACACTGTCCTCCTCCCTCCATCCACGACTGAGGGGCCCTCGAGCACGGCACCGGACGCACAACTGCTCCCCAGGCGCCGGGGGATGGCTGCCCGCTGCTCTGAGTGTGTGTTCACAGCCCCTAGAGCACTAGTGTGTGTGTGTGTGTGTGTGCCACAGATGGGTTAAACGCAAAAGACTTTTTCGTTGTACGTTGCACAGAGTGGGTGACCATCCACAGAGCGCCCCCCGATGGAGAACACTGTACTTAGAGCTGGACGATACGGGCATACAATTTATATCACAATATATTTCTTTAATTCGGTCGATACGATATAATTCTGATATCGATTTGAACAAAAAAAAAAACAAACGCCAACAACTGACATCATCATCAAACAACAACCTCTTGGCTTTGTCAATATTAATATAATTAAAATAACTGTAAAATTTAGTGAAATAAACTGAGGGCAGAGCCCTGTACTGAAGCCGGTCAGTGACAGACGCTGTGAGGAGTGTGGTGTGTTCTCTCTGTGTCTGTGTGGGTTTCCTCCGGGTGACTGTCTGTGAGGAGTGTGATGTGTTCTCTCTGTGTCTGTGTGGGTTTCCTCCGGGTGACTGTCTGTGAGGAGTGTGATGTGTTCTCTCTGTGTCTGTGTGGGTTTCCTCCGGGTGACTGTCTGTGAGGAGTGTGATGTGTTCTCCCTGTGTCTGTGTGGGTTTCCTCCGGGTGACTGTTTGTGAGGAGTGTGGTGTGTTCTCTCTGTGTCTGTGTGGGTTTCCTCCGGGTGACTATCTGTGAGGAGTGTGGTGTGTTCTCCCTGTGTCTGTGTGGGTTTCCTCCGGGTGACTGTCTGTGAGGAGTGTGGTGTGTTCTCCCTGTGTCTGTGTGGGTTTCCTCCAGGTGACTGTCTGTGAGGAGTGTGGTGTGTTCTCCCTGTGTCTGCGTGGGTTTCCTCCGGGTGACTGTCTGTGAGGAGTGTGGTGTGTTCTCCCTGTGTCTGTGTGGGTTTCCTCCGGGTGACTGTCTGTGAGGAGTGTGGTGTGTTCTCCCTGTGTCTGTGTGGGTTTCCTCCGGGTGACTGTCTGTGAGGAGTGTGATGTGTTCTCTCTGTGTCTGTGTGGGTTTCCTCCGGGTGACTGTCTGTGAGGAGTGTGGTGTGTTCTCCCTGTGTCTGTGTGGGTTTCCTCCGGGTGACTGTCTGTGAGGAGTGTGATGTGTTCTCTCTGTGTCTGTGTGGGTTTCCTCCGGGTGACTGTCTGTGAGGAGTGTGGTGTGTTCTCCCTGTGTCTGTGTGGGTTTCCTCCGGGTGACTGTCTGTGAGGAGTGTGGTGTGTTCTCCCTGTGTCTGCGTGGGTTTCCTCCGGGTGACTGTCTGTGAGGAGTGTGGTGTGTTCTCCCTGTGTCTGCGTGGGTTTCCTCCGGGTGACTGTCTGTGAGGAGTGTGGTGTGTTCTCCCTGTGTCTGCGTGGGTTTCCTCCGGGTGACTGTCTGTGAGGAGTGTGGTGTGTTCTCCCTGTGTCTGCGTGGGTTTCCTCCGGGTGACTATCTGTGAGGAGTGTGGTGTGTTCTCCCTGTGTCTGCATGGGATTCCTCCGGGTGACTATCTGTGAGGAGTGTGGTGTGTTCTCCCTGTGTCTGTGTGGGTTTCCTCGGGTGACTATCTGTGAGGAGTGTGGTGTGTTCTCCCTGTGTCTGCGTGGGTTTCCTCCGGGTGACTATCTGTGAGGAGTGTGGTGTGTTCTTCCTGTGTCTGTGTGGGTTTCCTCCGGGTGACTGTCTGTGAGGAGTGTGATGTGTTCTCCCTGTGTCTGTGTGGGTTTCCTCCGGGTGACTGTCTGTGAGGAGTGTGGTGTGTTCTCTCTGTGTCTGCGTGGGTTTCCTCCGGGTGACTGTCTGTGAGGAGTGTGATGTGTTCTCCCTGTGTCTGTGTGGGTTTCCTCCGGGTGACTGTCTGTGAGGAGTGTGATGTGTTCTCCCTGTGTCTGTGTGGGTTTCCTCCGGGTGACTATCTGTGAGGAGTGTGGTGTGTTCTCCCTGTGTCTGTGTGGGTTTCCTCCGGGTGACTATCTGTGAGGAGTTGGTGTGTTCTCCCCATGTCCGCGTGGGTTTCCTCCGGGTGCTCCGGTTTCCTCCCACAGTCCAAAAACACACGTTGGTAGGTGGATTGGTGACTCAAAATTGTCTGTAGGTGAGAGTTTGTGAGTGAATGTGTTGCCCTGTGAAGGACTGGCGCCCCCTCCAGGGTGTGTTCCCGCCTTGCGCCCAATGATTCCAGGTAGGCTCTGGACGACCACCGCGACCTTGAACTGGATAAGGGTTACAGATAATGAATGAATGAATGTTTAAAATCATATCGTTGCTACAGAAAACGTTTATATTGTGATTATATAACGATAGTGAATTATCGTCCAGCCCTAAATGCACTTACATCACGTTTACTCTTCACCAGAGTTTCGACACACCTTCGGACACGATGTACTCACCATTTCATTGGCGTAGAGGTCGTGTCTCCCCAAGTTTTCGCGTATCAGAGACTTTCTATAGTCTTGCTTCCTCTTCTGGAGTCTGAAACAAAGACTGAGTCTGTAATCCAAGTCACGGTGCACAGGTCTGAAGCGGTGCTGCCTTATTTCAGAGGGCGCCGATACTAATTTACATCACAATTAAGACTTGTGTTTTGAGGTCAAATGTCAAAACTACAAACGCAAAATTTCAGTTTCTCACATCGTAGCCATGCGACATAATCCCCTCCACACGAACCATTCTTATTTTACAGGTACGAGAGGAGTGAAAGAACAGCGCCTTCTCCTCCCTCAACATCCACGACAGGACAGTGTCAGTCTTCGTGTTATACATCCATCATTCCAAACGAGTCATTACTAACGCATTTATTAATTTACACCACATTTATTAGGAGCAACACAGTGAAAGCTTGGCCTCAGTTCTCCACAGAACCATCAGTGTGGACTCACTTTAAAGTCGCCAGCTGTGGATCTGGAGGAACAACATCTGGATCTGGAGCTTCACCTTCTGGATGACAGCGCAGGGAGTCAGGACTGGAAAACAGAGGGAGGTCGAAGAACTATATAATAATAATAATAATAATAATAATAATAAATGCAATGTTGTGTTTGTTGTTTACCTACAGATGTGTTTGAGCTCGTGCAGTGTTTACTTGTTCCGTGTTGTTGTTTAAATACGTTCAGACAAGTTTGAATGTGTGCAGTGTTGGGTTTGTTTGTTTGTTTGTTTGTTGTTGTTTACCTGTAGCTCTCTCTGAGCTCGTGCAGCGTTTGTTGTTGTTTACCTGCATATCTCTTTGAGCTCGTGCAGAATCTCGGGAGGGATGTTGGTCTCGCGCTGGAAGGCGGACTCGTCCTGTTCGGGCTCGGTTCTGGGGAAGGAGAACAGCTCCGGGCTCAGTTTGCTGATCCACAGGTCCCTGAATGTTCCGATGTGAAAAGGCTTCGTGTTCATAAAGACATTTTCATAAACGGGAACATTTTCATCCTCGCCGCCTTCCGCCATCTCTACTTCTTCGAGCTCCTACGTCATTGACGCAAGGGTTTCTGGGAATTGTAGTTTCGTTACTGCACTATTTCTGCGGCTGTATCCAGACTGAGTTTATACAACTTTTAAAAACAGGTTTTAAAACATACTTATAATTCACACATTACACACATTTCTACAGGCGTACAGACGTAGACACTGATATTATTTTGATTTTAAATGAGATTGTAACATTAATTATTATTTTCACTCATTCACCCCGTAAACAGAATGTTAATGAATATTATTTAATTGTAATCACAAGCGCTAATTGTTGTGACACCTCTGACGTCACAGGTATCGAGCTCATAGGGCGTGGCTTTACTGGACCAACACCCGCTCCGCCCACCGCTCTCTGCGCATGCTCCATAAAACACGCTGCTGGGGCTGCAGGTGAGATGCAGAGTGGAGTCCAGTCAGGGGTCCTTCACTTGTCCAGAGCCTCAGCTCCGCGGGGCAGAGGGAGAAAGAGAAACGGGTCAGAAACACTCTCTGCGAAGCTTCCTGTGCAGTTCTATCTCTCTTTGTTGTGGAGTTTCTTCTCTGTGAGCTGTTATTGCTGAGCAGCCTCTGAGGAATAAGCAGAAATGGCTCTAGTGGAGAGTAGGGACCTAAACACCTCGAAGGTGAGACTCCTGTTTAGATTCAAGCTGGAATCACTGCTTTAAACAGCTGCATTTGTGTTTATTGCTTTAGTTCTCTGTGTAGACTCCTGTGTCTCTGAAGTCTGACTGAACACTGCTCTCTGTGTGAGTTCAGAGGAGGCTTTTATATAAATGTACATTAAAGATATTCCTGTCCTTTTAGGACGAGGAGATGGACTCTGTGTTCTCGGAGGAGGTGAGTAACACTCAATTACTGCCTTCATTTAGAAAGCACCATGAAAACATGTGTTTTAAAATAGATTTGAACTGTCATTAATAACGACCAGGGCCTGGTGATTTCTTTTAGAGAAAAAGGAGCTACAAAATAAAGCTGGGGTCCGTGTGAAATGTCCATGAACGTGTTTTATCTACGAACCCTTCACAGGGAAACTCTGGACATAGAAAGTCCAAGAATCTGTCGTTAAATTATTAAACATTTATCAAAAGACATGAGCCCAAAGAAAATATCTCCAGTGTAGTTTCTGAACAACGCCGCTGTAGTTTGTGAATTTACACATTTAGAATCTGACGCATGCAGCTTTCTTCAGGACGTTGGGACGTCACCACTCGGAGGGGGCGTGGTCACCACTTTGGACTAAACTTTGAGACACTGGATCACTCACAAAGCACTGTGTAATGTCCCTAATGCTGCAGAGGTCTCAGAAACTCGAGTAACTCAGTCAGTGTTGGACAGGGTCAGACACCGCCACTGAATGAGCCTGACCTTCTAGCCCTCAGACAGCTCTGCAGGAGACACTGTCACAACACTCTGATCAATGTAGACACATGGGCTCAGAAACATACTGTGACGAAACGCAGTCCGCCGCTGCATCGAGAAACACACACTGAACCTGTTTTTACAGATGATTACTGCCCCCACACTTTATAAAGAACAGGATCACGTTCACAGTGACTTCAGATTATTACAGTTAGGTTTCATGGTTATGGTTTTTATATCACAGTTTATTATGACTCTTCCAGCCCAGTCTTCACTTCTCATTACAGACTGAACACACACACACACACTCACACACTCTACCCTTAATTACTTCATTACAGATGAGTGTGTAAAGATAAATCTGAGTGGTATCTCTCTCTGTCTCTCACACTCTCTCTGTCTCTTACACTCACTCTCACTCTCTCTGTGTCTCTTACTTTCTCACACTCTCTTTTCCCTTCTTTCTTTCCCTCTCTTACTCTTCTTACTCTCTCTCTCTCTCTCTCCCTCTTTCTCTCTCTCTCTCTCTTTCTCTCTCCGTCTCTCTCTTTTCTCTCTCTCTCTCTCTCTCTCTCTCTCTCTCTCTCTCTCTCTCTCTCTCTCTCTCTCTCAGAATGGGTTCCAGGATGATCATGATCTGGACCACAGCAGTGAGTGAGTACAGATTCACACATTACCACACACTTGTCACAATAACATCAGTCACCTTTTATTCAGAGAACACAGTTGATGTTGATCTTATGTCTTTAAATATGTGTAAAAATGTAACTCATTAGTAATAACTGAAATGAAGTAAAGAAATGCAGCATGATCCTGTTCAGGTTCAGGTTCGTGGGGGAGTTCAGTGACTATGGTACTGTTCTATTATTTATTCTGTGTCAAAGAATCAGTACTAAATTCTCTACATCACTAGCTTTTGTTGGAATAATGGTGTAGTGTCTGATTAGTTCTGTGTGTGTGTGTGTGTGTGTGTGCATGTTTTTGTGTGTGTGTGTGTGTGTGTGTGTGTGTGAACACAGTTGTCCTGTGGAGGTGAAGTGTCAGAGTCAACACATTCCACGAGTTACGCGGCGTTAAACAGAGTTAAATATATTTCCTCCGACTCTTCTCTTGTTGCCTCTGGAGTCTGAGAGGGGCACTTTCAGCTTTAATGCTTTAGTCTCGGAGTCATGAGATTCCCGCGGGGTGACAGCGCTCCGCTGTTCGTCTGCAAGCCGTTTTAAAGCTGATTAAATGTGGTCTGGTGGAGGACGGGGGGGGGGGGGGGGGGGGGATGGGGGTGGATGTGGAGACTTCTGTCATGAAGCAGTTAAAGACCTTCCTCTGGTGTGAATCCTAGATCCAGTCGATTCCTGGTGTGGGACTGGTTTAATGTTCACAGACCTGTGAGGACTGAATGAATGGGGAGGTGTTAAATTACGGCATGGACACTTTCTGTAAGGTGTTAGGGGACTTTTATTTTGGAAATAACTTCTACATCTTGTAACTCTGAACATAGAGGAGCTTTTAGGGGCTAAACGAAGGGTGGAGGGGGACTGGACATTAGTCATGTGACTGTAACAGAGGATCGGTACATACATTTCAGAGCCTGCAAACACTGCTGAACTGTGTGTGTGGTGTGTTCTCCCTGTGTCTGCGTGGGTTTCCTCCAGGTGACTGTGTGTGAGAAGTGTGGTGTGTTCTCCCTGTGTCTGCGTGGGTTTCCTATAAAAACACACGTTGGTAGGTGGATTGGAGACTCAAAAGTGTCCATAGGTGTGAGTGGATGTGTGAATGTGTGTCGCCCTGTGAAGGACTGGCGCCCCCTCCAGGGTGTGTTCCTGTTTTGCGCTCAGTGATTGTGGGTAGGCTCCGGACCCACCACTGCCCTGAACTGGATAAGGGTTACAAACAATGAATGAATAAATTAAATAAACTGAATTAATGGATAAATCTGCTTTAAAGGAACACTAGGTAAGGTTTGGCGTATTTGCACCTGGGCTCCCTCTACATTTGCAGAGTGTAATTCACTTTTCCAGCACTGTCCTGAAATCATGTGGAAGTGGAATTGGAGGAAGTGGGCATGTGGATTCCTACCCTCCTCCAAAAGTTGCATAGTGCAGTTTCTACAGTGCTGAGCCTGGAGTAGCAGCGACAGAGGCCCTTTTCTCCATGTTACAGCTCAGTGGAGCATCGCAATGAGTTTGAAGCTGTAGTTTTGCAATAAAAATACTGCCTAGTGTTGCTTTAAATCCCTAGATTTCTGAAAATATTTGCATTAAATATGTGTAACACCCCCCACAGTGGAATTTGTGAAGCAGAGATATTTAAGGCATGTCTAGGTTTTAAAGCCTGTGTGTTTTACTCTTGGTGTATAATCTTTGTTCTGAATGCTGTGTCCAGGGCCACTCTCAGGAGCCGATAACAACGACCAACTCTGTGTATTGTGACTTTAAATCCTGAACATTACTGAAAATCTGAACTCTCTCTCTCTCTCTCTCTCTCTCTGTGTCTGTCTGTGTGTGTGTGTGTGTCTGTGTGTGTGTCTGTGTCTGTGTGTGTGTGTCTGTGTGTGTGTCTGTGTCTGTGTCTGTGTGTGTGTGTCTGTGTCTGTGTGTCTGTGTGTGTGTGTCTGTGTGTCTGTGTGTGTGTGTCTGTGTCTGTGTGTCTGTGTGTGTGTGTGTGTGTGTAACTCAGGAGCTGTCAAATGGATCTGAAGACGGCGTTAAACGAGTGCTCCGTGGCTCTGAGTCTCTTTCTGAACAACAGATTCTCTGAAGCTCTGGACGTCCTCCGACCGTGGTGCGATAATTTACTGCAGTAATGTGATCATTATCATCTCTCATTTTTATACAAGGAGCGATCACTGAATTAGGAACACCTGCCTGTTTCTGCACTCATCCGCTCCACTGACCACACAGGAGCACTTTGTAGTTCTACAGTTACAGACTGTAGGCCATCTGTTGCTCTGCATACAGTTACCCCCCTCCCCCCTGTTCCTCAGTGCTCAGGACCCCCACAGAGCAGGTGTGATGTGGTGGTGGATCATTCTCAGCGCTGCAGTGACACTGACGTGGTGGTGGTGTGTTAGTGTGTGTTGTGCTGGTGTAGAGTGGATCAGACACAGCAGTGCTGCTGGAGTTTAGAAACAGTGTAGGAGTTCCTAATCCTAATCCTAATCCTAATTATTATTAATCACACTGCAGAATGAAGGAAAATAAACTCCAGTTGTGGGAAATGAACACCCTCTTCACCTCATTTCATTTATTTTTCTGTCTGTGTTTGTTTCTGATCATTAATGTGTTTGTTACGACGTTGTAACAGGACGGACGAGAGTGTGTACCACGCGCTGGGATACAGCAGCATGTTGGTAATGCAGGCAGGAATGACCTTCGACCCCAAGGACATGCAGAGGGCCACGGAGGCGCTGAAGGACGCTCTGAGCACCTGCCAAAAGTCTGTGTCCTTGCTCTTAAAGTTTTAAAGGGGAATCCCACTGATTTTTCCCATAATTCAAAAGTGGACCTTAGAGACTCAGATTTCTCTCCAGTGGTGGATGATTGGAACCAGGCGTCTCCTGCTCACAACACACACCCAGCGTCCTCTTCCCTCCCTCCCTCCCTCCACCCGTCTGTGGGCTTCTATACGGATCAGTGTTGATTGAGGATAGTGGTAAATCTGAACTATGATTAGGTTTAAGATTCTCCCCAGACCTTCTGTAAAACAGTGTTTACTGTAATCCCTGTGTGAGGGGCTTTTACAGGAGGACGTCTGGTTCCATTCACCTCCACTGCTCTGAATCTGTGAGTGTCTGTAGAAGCAGAACCCCTCTCGGTCGCTGTGTTTACGTCTTGTCTGTTTATTTATGGAGAACGCTGTCCGCTGCGGTGCTGTGTCAGTAGAGCTCTTATTCTTCTGTGTTCCTCAGACTGAGGAAGAGGAGGAGCACGGTTCTGGAGGCCATTTCCTACATGGTGTACAGCCAGGAACCACAACAGATGACTGAAGGTGGGCTTTTGTTGTTAAAGAAGCAACAGCTGTTAACTGACACCTAGTGGCCTGGATGTGTCAGACTCTGTATGAAATTTTAAGCATCTCTCTCTCTCTCTCTCTCTCTCTCTCTCTCTCTCTCCTCTCCTTGCTCTCTCCTTTCTTTTTCTGTGTCTCTCTCTCTCTCTCTCTCTCTCTTTCTCTCTCTCTCTCTCTCTCTCTCTCTCACTCTCTCTCTCTCTTTCCCTCCCTACACTCTCCTTGTTCTTTGCTTTCTTTTTTTCTCTTTGTGTCTCTGTTTCTCTCTCTGTCTGTCTCTCTCTCTCTCTCCCTCCCTACACTCTCCTTGCTTTCTGCTTTCTTTTTCTGTCTCTCTCTCTGTGTCTCTCTCGCTCTGTCTCTCTCTCTCTCAGAAGAGATGCACGCTGAGCTGTGTTATGCCGAGGTTCTCCTGCAGAGGGCAGCACTCACATTTATAGAGGTACAGCTCTGTAAACTCCTCTGTGAGGTGAATGTTAAACATGAGCACTTATATATTCACATGTTTGTGTTTGATTGTTTTTCTTGTTTCCTGACGACTCCAGGACGAGAGCGTGATCGGCCTCATCAAAGCCGGAGTCAAGATGAGATCCAGTTTCCTCCTCTTCAAGTAAATGACTTCCCATTCACTGGTGTACAGCTGTAGTTAGTGTGCAGAGGTAAACGGGGTGTGTGTGTGTGTGTGTGTGTGTGTGTGTGTGTGTGTTTCTCTCAGAGAGTGTGAGGCGATGCTGGAGCAGTGTAAAGACAAGGACACACACATCCATTTTGTTGGTGGCGTGAACATGGGCATAGGGTCCTTCAACTTGGTAAAGTATAAAATTTAACTGTTAGGTCACTGTTTTTAAACCTGCGTCCACTCTCTGTCCACTCTCTGTCCTCTCTCTGTCCACTCTCTGTCCTCTCTCTGTCCACTCTCTGTCCGCTCTCTGTCCACTCTCTGTCCACTCTCTGTCCTCTCTCTGTCCACTCTCTGTCCGCTCTCTGTCCGCTCTCTGTCCACTCTCTGTCCTCTCTCTGTCCGCTCTCTGTCCTCTCTCTGTCCACTCTCTGTCCGCTCTCTGTCCTCTCTCTGTCCGCTCTCTGTCCTCTCTCTGTCCACTCTCTGTCCGCTCTCTGTCCACTCTCTGTCCACTCTCTGTCCGCTCTCTGTCCTCTCTCTGTCCACTCTCTGTCCGCTCTCTGTCCACCCTCTGTCCTCTCTCTGTCCACTCTCTGTCCGCTCTCTGTCCACTCTCTGTCCACTCTCTGTCCTCTCTCTGTCCACTCTCTGTCCGCTCTCTGTCCGCTCTCTGTCCACTCTCTGTCCTCTCTCTGTCCACTCTCTGTCCGCTCTCTGTCCTCTCTCTGTCCGCTCTCTGTCCTCTCTCTGTCCACTCTCTGTCCGCTCTCTGTCCACTCTCTGTCCACTCTCTGTCCGCTCTCTGTCCTCTCTCTGTCCACTCTCTGTCCGCTCTCTGTCCACCCTCTGTCCTCTCTCTGTCCGCTCTCTGTCCACTCTCTGTCCACTCTCTGTCCTCTCTCTGTCCACTCTCTGTCCGCTCTCTGTCCGCTCTCTGTCCACTCTCTGTCCGCTCTCTGTCCACTCTCTGTCCTCTCTCTGTCCACTCTCTGTCCGCTCTCTGTCCTCTCTCTGTCCGCTCTCTGTCCTCTCTCTGTCCACTCTCTGTCCGCTCTCTGTCCACTCTCTGTCCACTCTCTGTCCGCTCTCTGTCCTCTCTCTGTCCACTCTCTGTCCGCTCTCTGTCCACCCTCTGTCCTCTCTCTGTCCGCTCTCTGTCCACTCTCTGTCCACTCTCTGTCCGCTCTCTGTCCTCTCTCTGTCCACTCTCTGTCCGCTCTCTGTCCGCTCTCTGTCCACTCTCTGTCCTCTCTCTGTCCACTCTCTGTCCGCTCTCTGTCCACTCTCTGTCCACTCTCTGTCCTCTCTCTGTCCACTCTCTGTCCGCTCTCTGTCCGCTCTCTGTCCTCTCTCTGTCCGCTCTCTGTCCTCTCTCTGTCCACTCTCTGTCCGCTCTCTGTCCACTCTCTGTCCACTTTCTGTCCACTTTCTGTCCACTCTCTGTCCTCTCTCTGTCCTCTCTCTGTCCACCCTCTGTCCACTCTCTGTCCTCTCTCTGTCCACTCTCTGTCCACTCTCTGTCCGCTCTCTGTCCACTCTCTGTCCACTTTCTGTCCACTCTCTGTCCTCTCTCTGTCCTCTCTCTGTCCACTTTCTGTCCGCTTTCTGTCCGCTCTCTGTCCTCTCTCTGTCCGCTCTCTGTCCTCTCTCTGTCCTCTCTCTGTCCGCTCTCTGTCCACTCTCTGTCCTCTCTCTGTCCACTCTCTGTCCGCTTTCTGTCCGCTCTCTGTCCTCTCTCTGTCCTCTCTCTGTCCGCTCTCTGTCCGCTCTCTGTCCTCTCTCTGTCCTCTCTCTGTCCACTCTCTGTCCGCTCTCTGTCCGCTCTCTGTCCACTCTCTGTCCTCTCTCTGTCCACTCTCTGTCCTCTCTCTGTCCACTCTCTGTCCACTCTCTGTCCACTCTCTGTCCACCCTCTGTCCTCTCTCTGTCCACTCTCTGTCCACTCTCTGTCCTCTCTCTGTCCTCTCTCTGTCCGCTCTCTGTCCACTCTCTGTCCTCTCTCTGTCCGCTCTCTGTCCGCTTTCTGTCCGCTCTCTGTCCTCTCTCTGTCCTCTCTCTGTCCGCTCTCTGTCCGCTCTCTGTCCTCTCTCTGTCCGCTCTCTGTCCTCTCTCTGTCCTCTCTCTGTCCGCTCTCTGTCCACTCTCTGTCCGCTTTCTGTCCGCTCTCTGTCCTCTCTCTGTCCTCTCTCTGTCCGCTCTCTGTCCACTCTCTGTCCACTCTCTGTCCGCTCTCTGTCCGCTCTCTGTCCACTCTCTGTCCTCTCTCTGTCCACTCTCTGTCCGCTCTCTGTCCTCTCTCTGTCCACTCTCTGTCCGCTCTCTGTCCACTCTCTGTCCGCTCTCTGTCCACTTTCTGTCCACTCTCTGTCCGCTCTCTGTCCACTCTCTGTCCTCTCTCTGTCCACTCTCTGTCCTCTCTCTGTCCACTCTCTGTCCACTCTCTGTCCGCTCTCTGTCCACTCTCTGTCCACTCTCTGTCCGCTCTCTGTCCACTCTCTGTCCTCTCTCTGTCCACTTTCTGTCCGCTTTCTGTCCTCTCTCTGTCCTCTCTCTGTCCGCTCTCTGTCCACTCTCTGTCCTCTCTCTGTCCACTCTCTGTCCACTCTCTGTCCGCTCTCTGTCCTCTCTCTGTCCGTTCTCTGTCCGCTCTCTGTCCTCTCTCTGTCCACTCTCTGTCCTCTCTGTCCACCCTCTGTCCACCCTCTGTCCACTCTCTGTCCTCTCTCTGTCCACTCTCTGTCCACTCTCTGTCCGCTCTCTGTCCTCTCTCTGTCCACTCTCTGTCCACTCTCTGTCCTCTCTCTGTCCGCTCTCTGTCCTCTCTCTGTCCGTTCTCTGTCCGCTCTCTGTCCTCTCTCTGTCCACTCTCTGTCCACTCTCTGTCCTCTCTCTGTCCACTTTCTGTCCGCTTTCTGTCCGCTCTCTGTCCTCTCTCTGTCCGCTCTCTGTCCTCTCTCTGTCCTCTCTCTGTCCGCTCTCTGTCCACTCTCTGTCCACTTTCTGTCCGCTCTCTGTCCTCTCTCTGTCCACTCTCTGTCCACCCTCTGTCCACTCTCTGTCCACTCTCTGTCCTCTCTCTGTCCATTCTCTGTCCTCTCTCTGTCCACTCTCTGTCCTCTCTGTCCACCCTCTGTCCTCTCTCTGTCCACCCTCTGTCCTCTCTCTGTCCACCCCCTGTCCACTCTCTGTCCTCTCTCTGTCCACTTTCTGTCCACTCTCTGTCCTCTCTCTGTCCTCTCTCTGTCCACTCTCTGTCCTCTCTCTGTCCACTTTCTGTCCTCTCTCTGTCCTCTCTCTGTCCACCCTCTGTCCACTCTCTGTCCTCTCTCTGTCCACTCTCTGTCCACTCTCTGTCCTCTCTCTGTCCACTCTCTGTCCACCCTCTGTCCACTCTCTGTCCACTCTCTGTCCTCTCTCTGTCCATTCTCTGTCCTCTCTCTGTCCACTCTCTGTCCTCTCTGTCCTCTCTCTGTCCACCCTCTGTCCTCTCTCTGTCCACCCCCTGTCCACTCTCTGTCCTCTCTCTGTCCACTTTCTGTCCACTCTCTGTCCTCTCTCTGTCCTCTCTCTGTCCACTTTCTGTCCACTCTCTGTCCTCTCTCTGTCCTCTCTCTGTCCTCTCTCTGTCCACTCTCTGTCCTCTCTCTGTCCACTTTCTGTCCTCTCTCTGTCCTCTCTCTGTCCACCCTCTGTCCACTTTCTGTCCTCTCTCTGTCCACTCTCTGTCCACTCTCTGTCCTCTCTCTGTCCACTCTCTGTCCTCTCTCTGTCCACTTTCTGTCCTCTCTCTGTCCTCTCTCTGTCCACCCTCTGTCCACTCTCTGTCCTCTCTCTGTCCACTCTCTGTCCACTCTCTGTCCTCTCTCTGTCCACTCTCTGTCCACTCTGTGAGACGCTCCTCCCTCGTTGGTCCACCTTGTAGATGTAAAGTCAGAGACAGTAGCTCATCTGTCGCTGCACAGTGTGTGTCGGTGGACTGCTCCCCGTCCAGCGGTGACACTGAAAGCTATTAACAACTCTGTGAATATCTTCTGTGCTTTTCCAAAGTGTTCACAGGTGTAGTGTTATATTAATATATGTGTGTGGGTCTGTGTGTGTGTGTGTCTGTGTCTGTGTGTGTGTGTGTGTGTGTGTGTGTGTGTGTGTTACAGATGCTGTCTCTGTTGCCTGCCAGAGTTCTCAGGCTGCTGGAGTGTGTTGGTTTCTCTGGAAACAGAGTAAGTAAAACCCTGCTGTTGAGTTTCTCTACGTCTGTGTTTATGTCGTTTATTCGTGTGTTAAAGCCACACAGGCTCCTGAGAGACGCAGTGCTGTAGTGTAGGGCAAGTAGTGTTCTCCTACAAGTGTGTTGAGTTGAGTCCAGGGATCATTGTTAGCTCTGGGACTCAGAGTAAAGCCTTAATCATCATTCCGTGTGTGTGTTTGATTTGTAGGAGGTGGGTTTGACTCACTTACGTCATGGAGCCAGGGCCGGCAGCCTCCGCTCCATCCTCAGCACCTTCACACTCCTCATGTATAACATCTACATCTGTGTAATTCTGGGTGAGAGTCTCTCACACACACACACACACACACACACACTCTTACTTTAATCTGTAATTAAACATCACTATTGAATCTGTGCAGTCACAGTGAAAGTCTGAACACTGCCCTCTTCTGGTCAATGAGGGTTTTTCAGGCCCTGAGTCACTAACGCTCCAGAGGATCATTTGTTTTGAAAATAAAAATGTCAGATTTCTTTGTTCATCACAAAACTATCACACAATGTAAAGGTGAAAGATGTTTTCAAACTAATTAAATACATTTTTAAAAAATAGTAGACGCAGGGTTTGCTCAGAATGTGTGTATTAACGTATAATGGTCTTTGTTTTTCTGTCAGGGACCGGAGAGTGTGACCTCTCTGAGGCTGAGGCTCTTCTGGAGCCGTTCACTAAAAGATTCCCCAACGTATGGAAAATCTCATTTATTTCACTGTATTCTCTATTTTAACTTTTTCACAGTAAATGATCACTCTATCACCTCTCTCTCTCTCTCTCTCTCTCTCTCTCTCATTCTCTCTCTCTCTCTCTCTCTCATTCTCTCTCTCTCTCTCTGTGTGTGTGTGTGTGTGTGTGTAGGGTGCTCTGATGTTGTTCTACACTGCTCGGATCGCTGTGCTCAAAGGGGATTTTGAGAGGGTGAGTGATGCTTTGTTCATCTTCCTCTTGAACAATCACTCATTCACTTATTGTGTGTGTGTGTGTGTGTGTGTGTGTGTGTGTGTGTGTGTAGGCTCAGAGAGGGTTTGTGGACTGTATAAAGGCTCAGCAGGAGTGGGTTCAGATCCATCACCTGTGTTACTGGGAGCTGATGTGGACGCTGGTGTTTCAGCAGCGCTGGACTGAAGCGTATCGATACGCTCATCTTCTCTGTTCAGAGAGCAAGTGGTCTAAGGTAGAGAAGCCCACTCCCATACTCAAGGGGCACTATGTTAATTAAACATGTCTAAGGCTGTTTCACCACAGAGACGCTCGCTGTAGTCCGACTGACCTCTGACCTGCTGTTTATCGATCCTCGCTTTCAGGCTGTTTACGTGTTTCAGAAAGCCTCGATTCTGAGCATGCTCTCTGAGGAGGAGGTGAAGGAGACCGGAGAGGACGTAGTGGAGCTCTTCAGGTGAGCACACACACACACACACACACACACACACTATTGACTTTGAGGAATCCATTCTCTTATATTCTCCTGCATGAGCTGATGAGAATGAAGTTCAATAGGGAATCAATGATGTAACTCTACGCCTCTTAATAAATGAATGAATAAATATAGACACATTGTCAAAATGATAACCTCCTGATGGGATTCAGCATCAAATAATAGACCTGGGATTATTTTATTTCAGGCAGGTGGATGGTCTGAGGTTGCGGTTTGCAGGGAAGTCGGTCCCAACAGAGAAGTTTGCTGCACGGAAAGCCAGACGCTACAACTCCACCAACCCAATAAAGCTGGTTATACCGGCACTGGTGAGCCACACACACACAGGATTGCATCTTTGAAGTATAGTGGATATACTCTGGTAATATTCATGTGTTTAGAACCCATCCAAATGATGTGGAACATTGTTGAGCTTGATTAAACACTGTGCTGTTCATGGATGTAAGGAAGAAAATGGTGTTTATGCTGTCTGAGCATATCAGTCTTGAAGGCACAGAACAATCCTCGCAGACAGTCACCCGGAGGAAACCCACACAGACACAGAGAGAACACACCACACTCCTCACAGACAGTCACCCGGAGGAAACCCACACAGACACAGAGAGAACACACCACACTCCTCACAGACAGTCACCCGGAGCAGAACTCAAACCCACAACCTCTAGGACCCTGGAGCTGTGACAGAGACACTACCAGCTGTAATTAATAAAAATAAATTTCGTGTTATTATCTCTCTCTCTAGGAAATGATGTATGTCTGGAACGGATTCACTATTGTTGGTAAAAGACCAGAACTGACACAGAACCTCCTCATCACTATTGAGAAGTCGGAGGAGGAGCTGAAACAAAATGAGAGTAAGAAACATTTTCTCTTTTTCAGTTATGACTGCGTCAGTACAGAGGGAGCAGCTGCACATAAGCCAACCGTCACCAAGCGACCAGGTCCTACCATGTGTTCAAGACCTGCATTCTCTGGAGTGATGGAGAACCATCCAGCACCTTTGGGATTATTTTATAATCCAGTAATCATCTAATATCATTAATGTCCTCCTTTTATTCCGAATACAATCTCAACAAAGCCATGTTCCACCATCGTGTGAATACTTTTTAGAAAAGCTAGAGGCTGCAAAGAGGAGCCACCTCCTGATAAAGTCCTATCATCTCAGGAGACACTTTGAACGGACATGTGTCCATAAACTTGTGGCTGTGTACTGTCTGTGTTTCAGATCCGTCAGTGTACCACGCTGATGACGAGAGCCTGGTGCAGATGCTGAAAGGCTTGTGTCTGAGAAATTTGGGTCGACTGCTGGAGGCGGAGAGCAGCTTTAACTTCGTCATCTCCAAGTGAGTAACTCAGACACACTTCTGATAAAGCTGTGAAATTAAAGATGGAGTAGGTGGTTTATTTTAGAAGCTGCAGCACTGTAAACAGCCCTGTCCTATCCTCCTTCACATGGCTCTACACACTTATTGCTGAAATGCTTTCTCTGTCTGGGACTCCTCCAGCTGTAGTCTGGCAGTGCGTGGTCCTGTATTTAGGAAGAAGGGCTTTTCCATTGGATAAAACCAGCTCAATCTCTGCTTTCTACATAATTGCTCCCTCCAGCTTTATTTAGTTTTCCCTGAGGAGGCTCTGTTAGTGAATATGAATGTGGTATTCACAGTCTGACGGTAGTTAATGTGCACTGTGTAGTTTCTGTAGCATTACACTAATGGATTCTGACCTCAGTGTGATTTTTATAACGCAGTATAATTGTGATTTTAATAAACAGTATAAACCTGCGTCATGTTTAATTAGTTTTACACTAATAATTATGGAACGTATGGCTCGGGTTTCTTCAGGAGCAATGCTGAAACAGTCAGTGACATTGTACTGGGCTGTTTTTCTCCCTCAGTGAGAAGAATATTAAATACGATCACTACCTGGTGCCATTCACAATGTATGAGTTGGGGCTGCTCTATAAACAGCAGGGAGACCTGGAGAGAGCCATCAGCTGCATCGAGAAAGCCAAGTGAGTTCATCACCCGTTGAGCAAATAGAATGAAAATAAAACACTGTTACAGCGGTGGGTGGTCATTGATTTTCAAACGTTAATAACGTTATTATTGTATCCTCTTCCCATGTTCTACGTTAGTATTTAGTTCCCATTTCCTTGTTTGTGTTTCAGTTGAGTGCGTGTTGTTACTGGGCAGATTTGTGATGGGGTTTGTTAGAAATTCGGCATTGAAGCGTCAGGAGACTGGAGTTTATTTCCACACACACACAGGATCATGTATGAGTACAGCTGGGTGATCTCAGTCTAACACCAAATATCTTAGGAGGGCCTTATATACATTGGAGTAGTGGGGGAAGGGGGTTGGAGGAAGAGGAGGAGAGGAGGGGTATGTAGAATGAAGGTGATGAAGAATGTGTGTGAGACAGAGGAAGGGGGAAAAGGTGAGAGAAGATGGAATCAGGGGAGGGGTAGGAGGAAGAATGGGAGTGAGAGGAGGGGTAGGTGTGATAAGGGTGATGATCAAATTAAGAAGAAGAGGAGTGAGTGGAGGGGTATGATGAAAGACATCATACCATTTTTATTCATTCATTGTCTGTAACCCTTATCCAGTTCAGGGTCGCGGTGGGTCCAGAGCCTACCTGGAATCATTGGGCGCAAGGCGGAAATACACCCTGGAGGGGGCGCCAGTCCTTCACAGGGCAACACACACACTCACGGAAACCGGAGCACCTGGAGGAAACCCACGCAGACACAGAGAGAACACACCACACTCCTCAAAGACAGTCACCTGGAGGAAACCCACGCAGACACAGAGAGAACACACCGCACTCCTCGCAGACAGTCACCCGGAGGAAACCCACGCAGACACAGGGAGAACACACCGCACTCCTCACAGACAGTCACCCGGAGGAAACCCACGCAGACACAGGGAGAACACACCGCACTCCTCACAGTCACCCGGAGGAAACCCACGCAGACACAGGGAGAACACACCACACTCCTCACAGACAGTCACCTGGAGGAAAGCCACACAGACACAGGGAGAACACACCACACTCCTCACAGACAGTCACCCGGAGGAAACAGGCCCCTGAAGCTGTGTGACTGCGACACCTACCTGCTGCGCCACCGTGCCACCATACCATTTTTATTTTTGACCAAAATGAATGAATGAATGATGAGTGTTATACGCTTCAGTTCCTGTGCTGAGAGTCGCTGGATGCTCTGACACTGTGGCAACTCTCAGGACTGAAGAGTACTATAGAGCGCACACTTTGGTTCTTCTGCTCACGTTCAACTTATTACAGTCATTATTTAAACTAGTCAGAATTATTCTAATGGAGGCTGGATTTGGGCGGCTCTGCCAACCCCTGGGTGTAATGTACTGAAAGTGTCTGTAGTGAGTCTGACTCAGTTATGATCATTGTTTTAAGGTTGTTTCTCTGATTCTGATACAGATTGAATTATAAGAACTACTCCATGGAGTCCAGGCTTCATTTCCGGATCCACGCAGCTCTGAATATTCTGACTGAAAAAGAGAAAACAGCCGAGCAGCACAATGCAGTCGCTTAACGTTACACTACACAAGTGTACGGGGGCTTTCTGCGTTTACAGTGGACTAAGACATCGCTTGTTATTGTGACCTCAGAAATATCTCCCCAACTTCCTGTTCATCAGAATATTGTCACTCCCCCAACCATCTAGATTATCATTATTTACAAGAGAAGGCAAAAACACTCAAAATATTTAATTCCACGTCATTTTGAAGCACGTTTGTTGGTCTGTTCCTGATGAAACATTGACACTAGTATAAAGTATTGCTGTTGTGTTCAAGCGATGCAGAAAAATAAAGATGGACTGGTTTTTGAAAAGTGATATACTACAAAAACTGCCCGTTTGTGAAACACAAGCCTGGAATAACATGGTCCTAGTCCATTTTGAGCACCTTCCTAGGCACTGTATGATCTTGTTTATTAACACTGGATGATTTCTGAAATGTTTTAACGTTAATACACGCTCAATGCAGCGTAATAAACACAAACTGATATTAAGCCGTGGTCTGTTTTCTTGAATATACTCCAAATCTCCACAGAAAATCAGTGACCAGAATGGAGCAGCTGCACAGGAGCCAAATATAACGTTATCAACAAATGTGTGACCTACACGTTCGCAGAACTGTCGATTGGTGTAATGACTTTCGCCACAAAAATTATATTTTATAATTATCAAACAAGAACGAGTGTCTATAATACTTATATTGTTATCACACAGCGTTAAAAATAATATGTGAATTTTAAAAGCGTTTATACTCTTTAATAAAGCGGTTTTTCGAGGTTTGGTAGAAAGAGCGAAAGTGCGGGGCTCTGCGGGTTAGAGTCAGCTGAGCCGGCGGCCGGAGAGGAGCAGGAACGATGGAAGGAAACAGAGACGAAGCGGAGAAATGTATAAATATCGCTATAAAAGCGCTGGAGTCGGGCGACAAAGAGAAGGCCGTAAAGTTCCTGAACAAAGCGGAGAAGTTGTACCCCACGGAGAAAGCAAAAGGTAACGAAGAAAGGGAGATTTCACCCCGTAACGCGGCAGGAGCCGAGACAGCTCTCGGGGCCGTGTCGTAGGTTCTCGTTTTTTTTTCCTCATAAAGTCGATTCGACACCGATATATAAGAATCTCATTCTGTTAAACACAAACAAATACGTCGTCAAACGTGTCAGAAATATCATGTTATCGTTTATATTCGCAGTTTAACAGAACTGTCTTCTCCACTGTCTGTTTCTTATTGGAATTTTTCATTCCACCTTAAGAGGCGCAGCCACAAATGCACCATTTAAGGTGGAACGGAATGTTCGAACACGAAGCTTCTCGTAGCTCGTGTTTAATGTGGTTCTGAGAGATTTATTCACTACAAAGCCACGTTTATGTGTTGTTTATCAGCGTTTATGTGCTTAGTGTTTAAAAAAAGAGATTTATGATTAGTATTTGCAGCAAAGACCAGTTACAGACCACTGCTTATTAACAGTAAATGAATATTATTAACTTCATATTCAAATGAACGTTTTGGGCCTTGGATAGAAACCATCTCCAGCGTCAGTTTGATATCCGATTATGAGCCATTTATTTGGGGGGGGGGGTTTATCAGATCTACTGACCACACATTACTGTGTTAATGAATGAACCGCTTCTCAGTTTTGCACCTTTTCCTCACATCACTGATGAAGTCCTGTGGTTTGTGTTCTGGATCTCAGGTTATTTCACTGTGTTTATCGTCTGGACTGTGCTCTCTGTGTTTGAGTCCCCTGTGTCTGTTATATCCAGCATTCACCCTGTTGTACGGCCGTATTTCTCTGTGGAGGATGGTCTGTAACCCGTGGTGAGAAGGAAGAGTTCATACTGGTGTTGGAAAGGTCTCATATGGATCAGCATTGTCATCATGTGTTCACCTCCCTCCCCGGACGTGCGGTGTCGAGGCAGTTTTAATTAAACACTGTGTTTTTGCTGCGTTCTACCAAATGGACTCTGGATCTTGAACTGGTTCTGTTCAGAACACGGGTTCTCTTCACCAAACCGGTCCCTCCTATTTGCCTCAGTTTTATTGGGAACCAAGGCTGTGACCCTTCAGAGCCGCTGTCTGTTTTGACCAGGACAGAGCCACTGATAAACAGATAGAGTCAGGCCTCAAGGCGCACTCACCACAGCCCCAGAAAACACACACACACACACAGCAGTTTCCTGCTTCTATGTCCCTTCGTTTTCCTTTTCTGTTTTCAGATCAGAAAGCAGATAACATGTTGCTGGAGAGCGACCTGTCCAACTCATCAGCGCCAGAACTCTTTAGACCCTGTGTCTGCTGTTGTTTGGGAATTAAACAGTTTTGAGTTCCAGAACCTATTTATTCGGATGAAAATGCACAGAACTGTTCTGAATTAGGTTTGTGAACGGGAGCAGAACCGGTTCCTTGTTAGTGGAAAAGGGCTAATAGAAAACACACAGTTCTCATTCTCCACCGCTGATGTAGAGGAGAACCCTCTGAGAACATCGTTCACTTCCATTTAAAGGGGTTTCAGAGACACACTGAGTTTTGAGTGAGGGACATGCGCAGGCTCCGCGTCCTGATCTGAGTTCAGCCTCGACTGTTAGAGGCATGTTATAAGAGCACAGTGCTGTCGTGGAGGGTCCATCAGTGTATTAACCTCCGTAATGCCCCTCTCTAACACCACCTCTGTGTCCTGCGCCGCGTGAAAGTTCAGTGAGGGATGGTTTGCGTTCTGACAGTTCAGAGTAAATGAATACATCTCTAGCTTGTTGTATTGTTATTAGTTCTCTGTGCAGATGCCCCACACACACACACAGTCGTGGTTGGTTCATTCCTGACAGAGCTGTTCTACTGTCAGATCTTCCGTGTGTATTGTACGATTGAGACCCACACTGAAGCTGTCCCTCGTTTATCAGCTGCACCATTCTCTTCTTTATCTCTGAACCAGACCCAGTGGAGGAAGAGAGGCTTTACGTGAGAGAGCTTTAATGACTTTTTAAAAATAGGCTGGAATTGAAGTTTATAAAAATAAACAGTCGTAACAAGGAATATATTTGTCAGTCTAGAAGTTACCGTGCGTTTGTTTGAGTCAGTGTTTACTGTGTGATGGTAGAGTGTTATAACCCTGTAGAGGTGTAAACAGACTGACGGAGAGTGGGATGGATTGGGCTTGGTACGGAAACTCTTCATCCCACTGGCTCACAGTTTCTGACAGTGATGGTGAATGGAACCAAAGGTCCACCTTTAAAATCTCATATAAAATTGCACTGCATTATAATAAATGCTCGTGTATATGACACGCAACAATAATCCTTTTCGCTGCCCCCCACCTGCAGAGACTCAGGGTCATGGGTGGGATCCTCTCCTCGGGTCAGTGTCTGAGGAGTCTGGTGTGTTCTCTGCTCTCTCACACACACACACACACACACACACACACACACACACGCTGGTAGAAGGAGTGACTGCATGGCATTGTCCTCATGTGTGAGTGACTGGGTGAGTGGGTGGTGCTCTGTCCACTCCGTGTTCCTGACCTTGACCAGGTGAAGCAGTTGCTGAAGGTGAATAAATGAATGTCCCACTGAAACTGAGCTCAGTGCTAGAATTCCCCAGAGACTTTGAGGATGTTTATGGTGTGGATTTATGAAGAGAGAGGGCAGTAGGAATGAATGACCAAAGGTAACTGGAGCAGAAGGGGAGCAGTGAGGGAGATTTGTGCAGGTTTTTACTTAATCTCAATCCTTTAATGAAGTGCTTGACCTGTAGATGAATGAACAGTGACAGTCTCAGCTTTAGCTAATCTACTCCCTCAGCGGCTGGAATACAGACTTGTGTTTAATTTGTACAGGGTCAGGGGGCACCAGAGGTGTGTAGAGTTCTGCTAGAGTTCTGCTAAATAAAATCACTGTGTGGAACATCTTGCAGCTAAAGAGGATGATGGGTAACCGGTCAGTAACACGACTGCATCTAAAAAGAGCATCTCAGAGGCTTTTAGACGTGAAGAGGGGTCATTGATCACTGTGTGGAGAAATTCAAGAATAACGGTTCTCAATGTAAAAGAACCTCATCAACTAAGGCACATAATGTTATTAAACACTGAGACCCTGCATCTCTGTGCCATGCACCAGTAACTGTGACCTTCAGGCCCTCAGACAGCACTGCAGTAAAAACCAAGGGAGTAAAATCAGCATGAACGGAAGTGACGTGTCCACACCAAGGTCAAGAGCACATTTACTCCTTTGGTAAAAACAGAGTCCCATCATGGAACACACTCAAAACCATTGGCCCCTTTTAACAATTCATTCATTCATTCATTATCTGTAACCCTTATCCAGTTCAGGGTCGCGGTGGGTCCAGAGCCTACCTGGAATCATTGGGCACAAGGCGGGAATACACACTGGAGGGGGCGCCAGTCCTTCGCAGGGCAACACAGACACACACAATCAATCCACCTACCAACGTGTGTTTTTGGACTGTGGGAGGAAACCCACGCAGACACAGGGAGAACACACCACACTCCTCACAGCCCTCCCTTTTAACAACGTTACAGATAAAAATGGAGTAATGCCCTTTTAACAATAACACAATTGTCAGCCGTAATAATAATAACAATAACATATGGCCAAAGGTTTTTTATCAGTAAAAATAAGTCAGTGTGACCCCCCTATGGAGCAGGAATAGAGCAACATCCTCATCTCGGTCGGTGCTTTTCAGCGTTTGGAGTCTCTCCGTTGTCTAAAAACCTCCAGATGGCGTTTCTCTGCCGTGAGCAGAGAGAGAGAAAGCCTAGCACCGGA
This sequence comes from Hoplias malabaricus, assembly GCF_029633855.1. Taxonomy (NCBI): domain Eukaryota; kingdom Metazoa; phylum Chordata; class Actinopteri; order Characiformes; family Erythrinidae; genus Hoplias; species Hoplias malabaricus. The sequence continues at coordinate 45,267,552 of NC_089807.1, forward strand.
CCCAGACACTTTGTTTTTTTACCCATTTACAGACACTGGGGCTTCGTAAACACATTAGAGCGGTTTCCAGAGCAAACTGTAGAGCAGCACATGGAGAGGAGACACACTGTGGAGGAGCACATTCATTGGTGGTTGATGCTGATTTCACTGTGTTATAATGCTACAGTTCAACTCTGTAATCTTCATTCAGAAAGAGGGATGAACACGATTTGAAGCAGCTGTGTTCCTTTGGCTCTCTGTAATGGAACACGACCCTCAGTTTTTCATGTTTAAGTGTTTGAATTGATATTTTGTTCTTATTTTTAACTCTAACCCCATGTTCCTCAGATCACAGGGTGCTGACGTTGGGGGGAGGAGGGCAGTAAATGCTTCCTTCAGAACAGTGAAGCACAGCATTGAAGATAACGTTAGGAGGAGACACTGGTTTTGTTACGTGAAGTAAACACTAATAGACTCGCCCCCTGCTGAGTGATGTGGAACAGGGGAGGCACACCCCACTCACCCAGAGAGAGTGAGAACAGTGTGTGTTATTGGAGTCCTGGTTACGGATGGCTGCGGCATCGCTGATCTCTACACGTCTCGCGCTGTTTAATGTAAGGACTGTGTGTTCTTCCTCTTTGTCGACAGTGTTGTTGGCGGCGCTGTCGAGGAACGGCAGTTCTGCTGGTAACGGAGGAGCGTACTGCAGAAAACCAGCCAACGGCACAGAAGCACCTTCTCCACCGCAGCAGAACCAGGGTCCGGAAAATGGAGACGGCTCCAAAGGCTTCAACAAAGAGCAAGTGGATGGAGTTCAGAGGTCAGACGTCTCTTAGGTTTCTGTCTTTAATTACTTCACTTTTATCTCAGACTTCAGGAGAATGATTTCATTAAAGGAGCAGTAAGTTGTTTATCGCGGCACAGACTCGTAAACAGTCTTCATTTATCAGTTTGAGATTTTGCTGTAAATTATGACTCGCACGAGAAGAAGATTCAGGTTGTTTGGAATCTACTTTCAGTTCCATAGAGTGGGTCCCTCACACTGGGCTTCCAGGCCACTAGGGGTCATTATAACAGATGTTTTGTGACAGACAGATATTTCGATGCATTTTTCACAGCGTAAACATTCACTGCTCCCACACAGCGCCGGTCGATAGCTCAGTATCAGTATATATCACGATATACAACGTTTCAACAACAATGGTGTGATTTTTAAACACGTGTTCAGTGCACGTTATTTACAGCATCTGTCACTGACTGGCGGTCATTAGAGGGCGCTGTGGTCAGTTCAGCACTCGATTTTAAAGTTAGTTTAAAAATAATAACGTTGACGAAGCCCCGAGGTTTGTGTTTGATGTCAAGGTTCTTGTTTGTTCTCGGAAGTTTATCTACGTCTTTTATGTTGTTTATATCGACACTGGGATTAAATCTTATCAAATGAAATTTAGAAATATATCGTGATAAATTCTGAGCGTATCGTCCACCCCTACTCCCACCACGATATTACACACTGGCCTCATATTTTAAGATTCTCATGTGTGACACGCGTGATATTGTTCTCTTGTGGTGTGTGTTCCACTGACCTCCTTTATTTTGTGGTCAGATATTTTCACAGTTTTTCTGTGACGGATTTCCACTTTCAGCTCTAGTTGTGGTCCACCACTGCAGCACTCACCAAATAACGTACAGCAGAACATTGTCTTCTTTATCTTCTGTAGACATAGGACTTGCTCATTCTGGTTCCTGTTTCAGGACATGTCTGTAATCCTGGATGTCCACGACTAGGCGTCCTGCAGCACTGTGGTGTGCACTAAGGCTGGACAAGGCCTTACACTAAAATAAACCCTCCAAATATTTTTGAGTCTCAAGGTTTTTAAGACGCCAGGCAAAAAGGGCCGTGTTAAACTCTCGCTGCCTGGGTTTGTTATTTGCTTCTGGTCTCTCTGTCTCTCTCTCTCTGTCTCTCTCTCTCTGTCTCTCTCTCTCTGTCTCTCTGTCTCTCTGTCTCTCTCTCTCTCTCTCTCTCTCTCTCTCTCTCTCTCTCTCTGTGGGGTTTAGTGGGATTTCCCCATGTCTTTTACCCCAACACGGGGCTGTACTGGTACAAACCCAGGTGAAATGGAAGTGTTGCTAGAAGAAGAGCGTTCGTGGTAAAAGGCCGAGTCGGGTGCGGTGAAGGAGCAGCTGAAAGTGGACGAACAACAACAGCCTGGGTGTTTAAATATAAAATATAAACATTAAAATGTTAATAATATTTAAGTCAAGGATCTGACGCTGTTAACGTCACCAAAACAAACCAGAAGTTGTGACTAAACTCAGTAAAACAAGAGACTTAATTTCTCTGTGCATTAACAAATGAACAAACGCTGAAAAGCACCAACCGAGATGAGGATGTTGCTCTATTCCTGCTCCATAGGGGGGTAACACTGACTTATTTTTGCTGTTACAGTTACATTACTTAAGGTGGAACTGACTCTAAATTCAGGAGAGCGCTAACTGCATGAAAGTAAACACAGAGCGAAAGTGCTACAAAACTAAACAGCTCGAGTTACACATGAGTTTCTGTGGGAATTCAAACACTGAATAAACACTTACAGACAATTTACACTTCAGACACCAACAAGATACAGTCGTTATTTCCGTAAAAGGTATTGTTCCACCTTAAAAGACCCAGGGCTTAGAGCTGCGTTTCCTCACATTCGTAGACGTTCCCTATAAGTTGCAGGTGCTTTCCGTAAATTAAGGTCCAGGCTTCTAATGGAAACTACAGCTAATGTGATTTGAAAACTGTGCTCTTGATGATTGTGCTGTGATTTAAAAGCCATTAATCTCTGGGCCCTGCCGTCGAGTGCTGTGGGGGTGACCAGCAGTTTCAGAGCTAGGAGATAATCTTCCACACTGAGTACGATGCAGCACTCACCAGCTACTGATGGAGGCTTGGTCCGTGAGCTGAGCAGGTCATATATGATGTAAAACCCCCATCCAGAGTGACAGGAGGGATAACCCTGCCTCACACCACCGCCCACAGAACCACGGTCAGAACCGTATTGGGCCCGTACTGAAGGACTGTGAATTCTGTCTCTGCTGGATGTGCTTCAGTGGGATGCTCCTTTTTCCTTGAAACAGTTCAGCGCTGAGCAGAGGTGGAGTCACTCATGAGAGGTGTGGGTTAATAAATAGAGCTACTGTAGGTCTGTGGTGATGTTGACTGTGGGTATAGTGTCGGTACCGTGGCTCGGTTCTGGCCCATAGTTGATTTAGAAGATTGATGTTCTCACAAATATCAACATCTCCTCAGTGCTGTCCACTGTGTGGTCAATCGATTCAATCATTTGTGTTAAGCACAATGACATTTTGTGATTAGTCATGATTAATCACTGATTAGCAAGTAAAATGCTAGTATTTCCGTGTGTGTGTGTGTGTGTGGAGGAATGGTTAGAGGTAACGATATTATTATTTTTATACGTTTATTATAATATTTAATTGTAAAATTGAGTTTTTAATTGTATTTGAAATAGAATTTCTTTTTTTTTTTTTTGCTGAGTAAATGTTTCAGAGCTCGGACACAGGCTTTAATCGAGAAAACTGCAGCGTGCAGCTCACAGGTCAGACACTAACACACCTCCGTATTCAGCTTCAGCAGTTTTGTGTGAACAAAGTGCCAAACTTTGGTAAAAAAAAATAATGTAATCTACCTTCTGAGCTCAATAGTAGCTACACTGTTGAATACGTTAATACATCACTAGACAATCTATCAACCACCAGACATGGCTATTGTGACTGTCCTAGTAGAAGCTGAAGTGGTTAATTTTCTGGAGATGCCTCGTGGACTTTAGCTGTTTCACCATGTTGCATCACACACATTCTCTCAGAGCTGAGAGGGGGGAGTGTGTGTGCTGCCTGACGTCCCTGTGGAGGTGTGACTGTAGCTAATTATTGTACCTTAAATCACCAGAGGCTTTGCGTAAGTTTGTGCTTTTGGCCCTTTTTCCGTCAGGTGTTTACTGTAATCATCACGACTTATTGACCATGAGTTTAATAAACAAACATCACCTGTGCCTCGTCTGCTTCCCTCACGCTCTGTACATATTTGAGCATGATCCGTTTCCTCCAGCCTTTAACATCGCCTTAATGTCCAGACGTTCAGCTCTGGTTCCAACAAAGTTAAGAAAACACCACAGAGTTCCTGTTAGAAATGTGTTCTCTGATTTATTTTAATGTTTATTTGAGTATCTGAGGTGAACCACTCAGAAAAAGACATAGGGAAAAGAGGCTTTAGCTGACATTAATGTGCTACAAACAGAGTCATGTCTGTGAGGAGTGTGGTGTGTTCTCCCTGTGTCTGCGTGGGTTTCCTCCGGGTGACTGTCTGTGAGGAGTGTAGTGTGTTCTCCCTGTGTCTGCGTGGGTTTCCTCCGGGTGACTGTCTGTGAGGAGTGTGGTGTGTTCTCTCTGTGTCTGCGTGGGTTTCCTCCGAGTGACTGTCTGTGAGGAGTGTGGTGTGTTCTCTCTGTGTCTGCGTGGGTTTCCTCCGGGTGACTGTCTGTGAGGAGTGTGGTGTGTTCTCCCTGTGTCTGCGTGGGTTTCCTCCGGGTGACTGTCTGTGAGGAGTGTGGTGTGTTCTTCCTGTGTCTGCGTAGGTTTCCTCAGGGTGACTGTCTGTGAGGAGTGTGGTGTGTTCTCCCTGTGTCTGCGTGGGTTTCCTCCGGGTGACTGTCTGTGAGGAGTGTGGTGTGTTCTCTCTGTGTCTGCGTAGGTTTCCTCAGGGTGACTGTCTGTGAGGAGTGTGGTGTGTTCTCCCTGTGTCTGTGTGGGTTTCCTCCGGGTGACTGTCTTTGAGGAGTGTGGTGTGTTCTCTCTGTGTCTGCGTGGGTTTCCTCCGGATGCTCCGGTTTCCTCCCACGCTCCAAAAACACACGTTAGTAGGTGGATTGGTGACTCAGCAGTGTCCTTGGTGTGAGTGAATGTGTGAGTGTGTGTCGCCCTGTGAAGGACTGGCGCCCCCTCCAGGGTGTATTCCCGCCTTGCGCCCAGTGATTCCAGGTAGGCTCTGGACCCACCGCGACCCTGAACTGGATAAGGGTTACAGACAATGAATGAATGAATGAAGAGGTGCTGTTATGGTTTATCTGATACTACTCAGACCTCAGTGGCGCCGCCCTCTGTGGCTTCTTTTATTTGAGTGTTTTCTAGTTTCTTTGTCGTTTGGCTGGAGGTTTGTTTTATTTCGTGTGGATGTTTTTCAGAAATATCCAGTTCTGAGTGGATGAGGCCTGAGAGACGTATCTGGCCTGGGCTCTTTGACTGTTTACACACTTCGTAACTGAATATACTGCAGTGCTCTCAGTGGTAACAGAAGCAGAAACTAGATCTTTGTGTTTTTTATCTGTTGCTGGTCACAGCCACGTCGTAAAGTCCAGAGTTTCATTCAGCGCTCCCGGTGGTGACTGGGCTGATGGGGGTTGTGCTGGGGGTGGGAATCCTGGGCCTTTATCCACTCCACTGACCCAGGACAAACACACACAGTCTCTGCAGTCTTTCACACACACCCTGCATAACCATGGGAACGAGAGAGAGAGAGGGACGGAGGGAGGGATGGATCCAGTGAGGCCTCTTTGGAGAGGTTCTGCCTCTCACATGAAATTAATTTCTTCGCAGGTGTCATTTACAGCTGCTGTTGCTCGAAGGGAACATTCATTAATTCATTCTTTCATTCATTGGTCTGTAACTCGTCCAGTTCGTGGTCGTGGTGAGTCTGGAGTCACGGAACACGCCCCATACCCAGCGACACTCCTATTATAATTATGTTGTTATAATAATAGTAATGATCAGAATTACTGAGACAGAAAAAGGAATGGAATTAAACTCGTCAGTTTCCGCTGCGCTCCTGAACACAGCACTGTGCAAACGTTTCAGACGCCTGAGAAAAAGAGTTTAGAAAGTTATTTATCTGAGCAGTAAAAGCTTACTTACTCAAACAAACAATCAGAAAATAAATAAGATTAGTGTGTGTGTGTGTGTGTGTGTGTGTGTGTGTGTGTGTGTGTGTGTGTGTGTGTGTGTGTGTGTGTGTGTGTGTGTGTGTGTGTGTGTGTGTGTGTGTGTGTGTGTGTGTGTGTGTTGGTTTAACCATTTCCACATTCCTCCTGGTGACAGTGCAGTGTTATTTGAAGTTATCGTCCAGTGCCTAGTGTTAGAGGTTAATCAATCCTTCACTGTGTTAAATGAAGTGTGCTGTAGATTTAACAAACTGTCTGTGAGGAGTGTGGTGTGTTCTCTCTGTGTCTGCGTGGGTTTCCTCCGGGTGCTCCGGTTTCTTCCCACGGTCCAAAAACACGCGTTAGTAGGTGGATTGGTGACTCCAATGTGTCTGTAGGTGTGAGTGATTGTGTGAGTGTGTGTCGCCCTGTGAAGGACTGGCGCCCCCTCTAGAGTCTCATTTCCCACCTTGTGCCAAATGATTCCTGAACTGTTAATATATAATGTAAATTTATAAAAACGAAGCGTATTGAGAAGATAGATTATCCTGAATAATAATGTTAGGAGTAAGAGCTCTGCACAGTACTGCACTTGTTTTGTACTGGTTTCTTTCTGAAAAGCAGCTGGTCGTTGATGGGTGGCACTCACACGTCCCTCCAGCTCTGTCTTGATCTTCTTTGGAGGCGGGGTTTGTGCCTGTTGTTTAGCGGCCTGTGTCTGTCTGTATCTTCACACAGTTTAAAATAGCCCTCTGTGATAACAGCTCCAGTCTGTGGACAGCTCCCAGCTCGAGTTTATCTGTTGTCTTTTTGGATGCCGCTGTTGATTGTCCCAAAGCTCGAGTTGATGTTTTATCGGTCCTCCCTCAGTGGACGAGCCACACTTGTGTAGAGTGTTGTTTATTATTCGTGCTCATTGGTGGAGACTGAGGAGAGACAGGGAGAATGTGAAGACTTCAGGCTGCTTCATAAGAAAGGAAACATAACCCAGTGAAAACACTGATTACACAAATATCTCTTTCTCTCTCTCTCTTTCTTTCTCTTTCTCTCTCTCGCTCTTTCTCCCTCTCTTCTTTCTCTCTGTCTCTCTCTCTTTCTCTGTCTCTCTCTCGCTCTTTCTCTCTCTCTCTCTCTTTCTCTCGGTCTCTCTCACTCTCTCTTTCTCGGTCTGTCATTCTTCCTCTCTGCTGTTCTCATCGCCATCTCTCACACTCACTTTTACTTGCCCTCTCTCATACTCTCGCTCTTTTTCCTCTTTCTTATCTTAGTCTTTTACTTTCCTCTCTGCTGTTCTCTCTCTCTCTCTCTCTCTCTTTTCTCTCCCTCTTTCCTACTTTATTTTATTGTGATTTAAACATGCTTTTATTGTCATTGTACAACTTACAAAACATTTTCCTGGTTATAGTGTGCACACGCACACACACACACACACACACAGAGACACACACACACACACAGACACACTTTTATAAATGTGATTTGGGGATATTACATTGATATCCATTTACTTTGTGGAGATTTACTATTTACTTTTCTATAATCAGTACCAGCTTAACTCTAACCCCTTGTGCCCCACACCCACAGACCCCACCCCCCTCCCCACCGGGGGCAGCGTGGTTTCTCTGGGCAATGAGCAATAGAGCCATGTGTATATTTATGTATTTCATAAATACAGTTTCATTTGCAGTTGTGCCACGTTGGCCACACGTGCCGTCTTCTTTAGACACCCCTGACTCTGCTCCTGTTCCCTGCGTGGCCTGGTGGGTAGAGAACTGGGCGTGTACCCGTGTATGTTGTGACTAAAGTGCCCTTGAGCAAGACACCTAACCCCCAACTGCTCCCTGGGTGCCGTGGCTAGGGCCGCCCACCGCTCCGGGCACTGCTCACTGCCCCCTAGTGTTCACTAGTGTGTGTAAATGTGTGTTTCACTGCAGGGATTGGGTTAAATGTGGAGAACAAATTCCTCTGTGTGCAGCTCAGTGGCCAATAAAGTGATTCCAAGGATTCTGATTCTGAAAGTGAGTGTCTGAAAGTGGGGATCCACTAAACATTGCTCCACCAAACACCTACCAGTTTTAGGAAGTGTGTGATTTCTAAAAGTCTGTTAAATGATACGGTTAGTTTCAGCACGGATCCATGGACAACGCTTCGGAATGATTCTGGGTTCTGTCTGTTTTTGGGGATCAGAGTTATACAGCGCTCTGTGTCTAAGAAGGGCTCTGTAGTTCTGTGTGCAGCTCGGAGCACGTTCCCTCAGAGAACCTTTCTCTAAAAGATTGTATTTATCACAAAGAAAATGACCCCCTGGGGGCAATCTGTCATTTTTTTTTAAACTTTAAAGCTTTTTAAGCTTTATTTTCTGTCAGAAACGGGTTTTAAATCTGTGTGAAATACAGAAGTACAGAGGTGTGATGGAGTGTAAGAAAGGTTCAGCTTTAGCTTCGCTTCACAATGTCACTGAAGAGTTTGGCGTGACGTTTGAGGTATTATCGCCCTCTGCTGGTGTGGCGTGCTTCAAAAAAGCCTGTTATTAATCCACAGAGTAGTGTTTAAATACAGACAGATGTAAACCCCAGCGGCTGAAATGGAGTTCCTCAGAGAAGTGGGATCAGGCAACAGCCGGAGATTATTGCGTCTGATTCCTGATCTGCTTCAACTCTAATTTATTCCCCAGGGACCTTTCAGTGTGTCTCCTATGGCTCAGTGTCCTCCGCCTTTTCTGATTAGTTTCGCCAGCTGCTGTTTAACTCCACAGTATTAACTCCCTCTGATCATTTACAGTAAAGAACCTGGCTCCTTTAAATGAGTCAAAGTACCTTTTTAATGTAGCTTCATGTAAAACAGGTCAGTGTTAACTTTACAGCCTTCAGAAGGAGACCTTTGAGTGTGATGTTGCCACCGCTGTGTCTCTCAGTGTTTCTCTCTCTCTCTCCCTGTGTGTGTGTGTGTGTGTGTGTGTGTGTGTGTGTGTGTGTGTGTGTGTGTGTGTGTGTGTGTGTGTGTGTGTGTGTGTGTGTGTGTGTGTGTGTGTGTGTGTGTGTGTGTGTGTGTGTGTGTGTGTGTGTGTGTGTGTGTGTGTGTGTGTGTGTGTGTGTGTGTGTGTGTGTGTGTGTGTGTGTGTGTGTGTGTGTGTGTTCAGGATAAAGAGGTGTAAGGACTACTACGAGGTGCTGGGGGTCAGTAAGGAGGCGAATGACGAGGAGCTGAAGAAAGCCTACAGGAAGCTAGCGCTCAAGTTCCATCCGGATAAAAACCACGCACCCGGAGCCACGGAGGCCTTCAAAAGTAACACCTGCCTCTCCCTCACACTTTATTTGAACCCGTGAGACCCTTCAGCAGAAAGTAGAATGTAGTGAAAGTATGTTTAATAACCGAGGATTCTGGTGTTTTACAACGTTTTGAAACATTAAAAAAACACAATACATTTGCAGTGTTTACAAATAAAATACGACTTACGCTTAAAGTATCACCCCCTAATCCTCAAAGTCCTTCTCTTTTGCCGCTAATGTACTATTTATTAGTAAATTAAACTAATATTCATTCATGTTACACCCTCCAGAGTGACCCCAGGCCCTTCTTATTTAATGAATATTCACACACACTCTTCCCACCACTCCCAGTTCTAACCAAGTAACAGGAATCTGAAGTGGAGGGAATTATTGTTTGTGTTTTCTGCAGAAATAGGGAACGCGTACGCAGTGCTCAGTAACCCAGAGAAGAGGCGGCAGTATGATGTCACCGGGGGGGAGGAGCCTAGCAGCCCGGGTCACGGCGGACACGGAGGGTTCGAATTCCACCGAGGCTTCGAGGCCGACATAACGCCGGAGGACCTCTTCAACATGTTCTTCGGAGGAGGATTCCCCTCCTGTGAGTCGACACACACACAACACGAGAACGTCCACTCGTTTAAAACTCCTTCAGTACGTCACACACTCCACAGAAACACATCGTAGGGTTTTATTTCTCTGTAACTTTGACTCACACCATGAGCACGCATTGAGTTATTTATAAATAATTACTTTTCAAAACCAATACCATTGATTAGGACCTGGGCAATCGATCAGAACATTGAATCGCCATCGTTTTTTTACTATTTATTTATTAATTTATTTATTTATAAATTCTGCTGTGTCCCCGCTGTGTGTTTGTTCGTTACTCGTAACCGTGGTGAAATGAACGGTTAATTGTAAAATTGATTTGTGCTCATATCGCCCACCATTACCATTCAATCAACACTTTAAGACCGTATGGATCTAAACATGCAGCTACTTGTCATTGTACACACACACACTGTCTCACACACACACACACACACACTGTCTCACACACACACACACACACTGTCACACACACACACACTCACTCACTCTCACACTGTCTCACACACACACACACACACACACACTCACTCACTCTCACACTGTCACACACACACTCACTCACACACTGTCACACACACACACACTCACACACACTGTCACACACACAGACACACACTCTCACTCACACTCTCACTCACACTCAGACACACAC
>NC_089807.1:45283041-45320541 GCF_029633855.1 Hoplias malabaricus
AGAACGGACTGGTTCTGGTTGTGTATCGTGCACAGAAAAAGCCCACAATCCTGAATCTTCCTCCTCCTCCTGCTGCTTCTTCCACACGCTCCACTTTAACTCAGACTCTCGGCGGACCTTCGGGGAGACGTAGACGCTCTCCCAGACATCCTAGCAGCACTAGAAACGTGGAGAAAACACTGCTCTCTCTTCCACGCCGCAGCGCCACAGTCTCAAACGGTACCAGGGAGGATGCCTTCAGAGCTGCGACATTTTCCAGACGTTTTTCCTAGGAAAAGAGCTTGTGGACAGGACCCTGCTGGACGGACCTCTGAAACCATGCTGATTCATGTTGTTGTACATTTTAATTCTGAATGTTTGGAGTTATTTAAGTCTTTAGAGGAGCAAGATATTTCTTCATTGCTTGACTAATCATTTGAATAAAGTTTAAATTATTACAGAGGAAGGCTGGAGGTCTCTGAGCTAATGACCTGGGTACAGTGCCCCCTGTTGAGGGTGTGGGGGGGTTAGGGGGCTGCGGTATCAGACGCCAAATCAACGGTCAGTTCTCGAAGTTGATGTAGGAAGCAGAAAAAATGGGTGAGTGGTCCATGGAAGGACATGTGGTCCTCCAGCGTCAGGGTCACGGACACCCACGGCTCTTTGATGGTGGAGGGGGTGAAGGTGGTCCGATCCCACAAAAGCAATACACCAGCAGACGCTGCTGAAAGAGTTGATTCTGCTCTGATAGAACCGGATCAGAACACACAGGTCAGTGCATCTCTCTGTGAATGGGCCTGAGTGACCACACCCTTCACTCGCTACATCAGAGAGCCTCGGGCGCTCAGGACCCGGTCACCAGTCCTTCCTCGAGCCATTTTGGGACCGTCCACTGAACTCCGGGAACACCTCACAGGACCCTTTCTACTGCTTCCTTAATCAACTGTTGGTAAAGGACAGATCTGTTTCTGCATTCACAATTTAACTCATTTTTACAGCATTAACACTGAAATACGTTTGTCTTGTGGACTCTTAAATTGTATAAAAAAACTATCTGGAAAGAGTAAATGTAAATTCTGGGCCTTGGCTGACTTTAAACGTCCCATATCCAACTATTTATTTTCTTTAATATTTGTCCTTGGGGTCATACTGTAATGTGTGTTGTTTTATGAGCCAAAAACAGTCATAATTTATTTTTAAAACACTTTATTTCAGAAACCTGACGATATTTTGCTATTTCTGTGACACCGGGCCGTTTTAAAATGACTTTTATCGGTTTAATAGTTCCCGGATGTGACCGTTTCAATGGGTCTGACTCAAATGGCTACAGCCTCCCTACCTAGGGCACTAGTTAAGGATCGTACAACTGTCCCTTGCACCCAAATGGTGAATAATTTGGTTTAGAAACGGCGGTGAGGTAGAATTCAATCTATTACTGAACAGATATGATTGATCTGGGGGTTAATAATGAATCGCTTATATAGTGCACTATGTAGGGAGTACCGGCGCGGTTTGGAACGGGGCCCGTGACTCAGAAATGACAGCGATGGCCCCTAGAGCGGCTGAAGATGACAGGTGTTTATAAGTGTTACACTTAATATCTAACACCATTTAGATCCTAGGCGTCGTCTAATTAAGAAGGTAAGCGCTTAAAGAAGAGGCACAGTGTGGCGCTGAGCCGCTATAAATGTTAGTAACTGCGTTATCAAGCGGGAAACTTTAGCTAATCTAGTATTGTGTGGTGTCTGTGTGTATGATGCGAAGCTGGGTCCCCGCGGCGCTCCTGCTGCTCTTTGCGGGGTTAGGGTTCACCGAGGCCGGGTACGAGGAACCGATTAAAGCGGAGACTCCCGACTGGAGAAAGACTTTAAAAACAATACGCAACGGTATCCACAAAATAGACACTTACCTCAACTACGCCCTGGATTTGATCGGAGGCTCGGATGGACTCTGCACTTACAAATGCAGCGATGGTAAGTGGCCAAAAGTTTGTGGACATCGGCTCGTCCAGTGGCTCTTCTCAAATGAAGGGGATTGGTAAGAAACGTGTGTTCTCTGCTCTTCTGGAAAGGCTTTACAGGTAGTGGAACATTGCTGTGAGCATTTGATTGATGGCAGCCACAAGTGGGGTCAGGCACTGATGTTGGGAGTTTGGTGTTGGATCCGAAACTGAGCTCCATCGCTCCAACAGTGTGTGTGTGTGTGTGTGTGTGTGTGTGTGTGTGTGCAGGGACAGGGTGTTGTACTCCTACATTATTTGTTCAAAAGTTTCAGACCCCGTAGGAGCAGTACATTATTTAGTACGTCAGGTCCCGTATCAACCACATTATACTCCACAGAGTGGGTCCCCCACATGGGGACAGCCATGTTTATAGTGGGTTTATACCGCCTTCAAGCCTCTTCAGAAATGAGTGCACATGACACCACTATAGCATCATCTTTACCAACGAGAAACTCATCTCTCACTGAGCCGAGACGTTTGGAGACTGGGGGGTGTCAGTAATAAAACGTCACTGTTCTGAGTCGTGTACTAAATATACTCTGATACATCCAGCTGTGTCCAGATGTGTGGTGTACAGCTGTAAGCACATGGCCTTTTTAATGTCCTGTTGGGTCTGTATAGCATCAAGATACGACCCATCGAGTGCAGTTACAGTGTGTGTGTGTGTGTGTGTGTGTGTGTGTGTGATCTGACGTTGCTGGGTGAATGTAACGGTCCGTGTCTCTGTGTTTTGCAGGATACAAACCCATCCCTCGACCCGGTTATAAACCGTCTCCTCCAAACGGCTGTGGATCTCCAGTCTTCGGATTTCAGGCAGGTTTTTAAGAGACAGGCGTGAATCTGTTAAAGTTCTGAAACATTCACACTTTTCAGGAGCTGCATCTGATTAAAAACGACTGATGTAAGTCTTTAATAAGAAGCTTTAATGGATGAGTTTGAATAAAGTTCTGAAGCAGGACGTGGCTGTAGCCGATAAACAGAGGTGTGTAGATTCTTCTTCGGATAAAAAACATCTGCTTTTCTGAGTTCTCAGTGGATAACGTTAGTGTGTGTGAGTTAATAATAAACACACACTTCCCAGAAGCCACTGACCAATCAGAAAACACCTGAAACGGGGGAGTGTAACAGACCTGGGATTCAGATCAGAACACGACGCGTTAGGAACAGAAACAGGACGTCCGTCGGTCAATAAATAAATAACAGGAGCCTTCTGTTTGTTACACGCTGTGATCAGAGCCAGAGAAACTGCTGTTCCATTAACTTCCATTAAAGTAAACGGTGGGGTTTTGACTCTTGCTGCTCGTGTGTAACCTGCTGTCTCCAGTTTGACATTGGGATCCCGTCCATGACGAGGTGCTGTAACCATCACGACCGCTGCTACGACACCTGTGGCCAGGAGAAACACGAATGTGACCAGAGGTTCCAGCTTTGTTTGGAGACGATCTGCAGAAACGTCCAGACGACTCTGGGACTGGACCAAAGTGTACAAGGTACGAATAAATAAAGTTATTTAAAGTAATAACCCGTCTCCGTCGTTAACGACTGCTCTGCTTCTGAATTTCCATCCCCAGCACCAGGGACTGGACCTCGTTCAGTGTTTTCTCTGTGTCCTGCTTCAAAAAGAAACTAGAAGCACTGATTTAACGCGGTCACACTGATTTTTTTTACAGTGTTTAGAAATGTACAGCTTCAGAATCGCTGTGGTGCTCCACGGAGAACAGGGCCTCTGTCACCGCTCTGTTATCTGTGTTGGGGGTTCATCCCTTCAGAAACTGCACTATGTAACTTTGAGAGGGGGGTGTGAACGTGTTTGAGGTAAACAGGAGTGTGATGGAGATGTTGCTGAAAGCCGTGATGAGACGAGATGTAAATTGAGATCGAATCTCCTTTGATTTTCAAACAGAATAAAATTCCAGGTGTTGATCGTGAAGCTCCAGCTCCTTCGGGGTGTGAGGCTCGGTGTTTGTTGCCTGTCTTTCCTCAGAGTTCAGTAACATCCATGTTCTCGAGACTGCTCTCGTCACCTGAATCGTTATAACACACACACACTAAGTTATAAATATAGTAATGTGTCACTTACCTGACTCATAAAAGGAGTGGGGCCTGTGGGTGAGAACAAGAGAAAGGAAGTGTCTGTGTGTGTGTCTCTGTGTGTGTGTGTCTGTTTCTCTGTGTGTGTATAGGTCTGTGTGTCTGTGTGTGTGTGTGTGTGTGTGTGTGTGTGTGTGTGTGTGTGTGTCTGTGTCTCTGTGTGTGTGAGTGAGTGTGTGTGTGTGTCTGTGTCTCTGTGTGTGTATAGGTCTGTGTGTCTGTGTGTGAGTGAACTCTCTCTGGCTTCACAGGCCATGCTCACGATCCTCTAAAGACGGTGTTAGAGCAGGGATAAGTTATTTCCCAAAGTAAGACTCTGAAGCTGATCGGAGAATCTCTCAGTGATCTTCTGCACTTCTGTGAACTCAGGAACACAACCTTAGTTCCACTCCGTCACTCACCAGCCGCGCGTTTAAACTCCTTCTGCCAAATCAAACACGGCTGTGGACCGTTTGACAGTTTGTGTTTATTTAAGGACAGAGTTCAGACTGGACACGGTTCACACAAATCACTATTAAATGTCTGCATGGTTTAAGTCACTGAAGTGTATTCCTGTGTGTGCAGCGTGTGAGACCGCAGTGACGCTGCTGTTCGACACCGTGATGCACCTGGGCTGTAAACCGTACCTGGACAGTCAGAGGGCGTCCTGTATCTGCCGCTACGAGGAGAAAACCGAGCTGTGAAGGGATTCAGCTCCAAGCCGAGGACGTTCTCCTCACCGCTCTGCGCTAAACTACAAAGCCTTTAGCTCCTGATCACATTGACGGAGAACGCAGCTGAATTTGCGAACGTTGTGAGTGAACGGGACTGGAGCTGGGTGTTTAAACACCAGGACACTGTCCACCCACAGGTCTAGTGCTGGGAATTCTGAGGTTAAAGGGCCCATCTGCTGAATGTCCCTTACTTTGTTTTTAATATGACTTTGTTAGTACATAACTTTGTTATACATGACTTTGTTTTAGTACATAATCATGACTAAAGCTCAAACCTACAGTTCACACAGCCACAAAACTGAAATTAAAGGTTGCGTATATAATTCTAGGGACAGCCTCAGAAGCTCTGTGTTGTGTTCCTTGGCCCGACACACTGTGTTTGTTTGTTTCCCCTTTACAGAGCTGGGGATAGGTACTTTTTCCAGTGTAAAAACAGACCAGAAAACTAGTGGACCATTAGGAAACATTTGGACTAAAATCGTATACAGCACCTTTAAACCCATTTTAAAAGTTTGACTTTGTAAGTGAACCTCAAGGATGAGGACGCTTTAAAATGTGGGAATAATGAAGGATATGGGCCCTTTAATGCAGTGTGTTTACTCTCGAAGCTTTTACTGAATAAAGTTAATGTTGGTTTGTTAACAGCTGTGTTTCAGAGAAGAAGTGGATGGAGATAAGGTTGAAGAACACGGGTCTGCGGCTTTAGTCCTGGACTAGGGTTCGTCTGTGTCACTCAGGGATGTGTGCTTTTGCTGCTTTTGATTTGTTCTCTGTGTAGAGAAGGTAACTGAATGTTATTATGTTTTAATGCTGAGGTCGAACAGATCATTTATCATCAATTAAAGCATTCTCACACTGTTTAGTGATTAGAGCCTCACTGCAGAGTATTAGAGTTTATGAAATAATAAAGGTGTCATTAAACTATCATTATACTTCAAACACACTACAGCTGATTCATTCATTCATTCATTCATACCTTGATCAGTGTTGCAGTGAGTCCACATTGATCCTGGAATAAGTGGGCACAGTGCAGGAACACAGCACCACATGCTCACCCTGTCACCCACACACACACACACCACAAGTCAGGAACACACTCCTCACAGACAGTCACCCGGAGGAAACCCACGCAGACACAGGGAGAACACACCACACTCCTCACAGACAGTCACCCGGAGGAAACCCACGCAGACACAGGGAGAACACACCACACTCCTCACAGACAGTCACCCGGAGGAAACCCACGCAGACACAGGGAGAACACACCACACTCCTCACAGACAGTCACCCAGAGGAAACCCACGCAGACACAGGGCGAACACACCACACTCCTCACAGACAGTCACCCGGAGGAAACCCACGCAGACACAGGGAGAACACACCACACTCCTCACAGACAGTCACCCGGAGGAAACCCACACAGACACAGAGAGAACACACCACACTCCTCACAGACAGTCACCCGGAGGAAACCCACACAGACACAGAGAGAACACACCACACTCCTCACAGACAGTCACCCGGAGGAAACCCACGCAGACACAGGGAGAACACACCACACTCTTCACAGACAGTCACCCGGAGGAAACCCACGCAGACACAGGGAGAACACACCACACTCCTCACAGACAGTCACCCGGAGGAAACCCACGCAGACACAGGGAGAACACACCACACTCCTCACAGACAGTCACCCGGAGGAAACCCACACAGACACAGAGAGAACACACCACACTCCTCACAGACAGTCACCCGGAGGAAACCCACGCAGACACGGAGAACACACCACACTCCTCACAGACAGTCACCCGGAGGAAACCCACACAGACACAGAGAGAACACACCACACTCCTCAAGGACAGTCACCCGGAGGAAACCCACGCAGACACAGGGAGAACACACCACACTCCTCACAGACAGTCACCCGGAGGAAACCCACACAGACACAGAGAACAAACCACACTCCTCACAGACAGTCACCCGGAGGAAATCCACGCAGACACAGGGAGAACACACCACACTCCTCACAGACAGTCACCCGGAGGAAACCCACACACACACAGAGAGAACACACCACACTCCTCACAGACAGTCACCCGGAGGAAACCCACGCAGACACAGAGAGAACACACCACACTCCTCACAGACAGTCACCCGGAGGAAACCCACACAGACACAGAGAGAACACACCACACTCCTCACAGACAGTCACCCGGAGGAAACCCACGCAGACACAGGGAGAACACACCACACTCTTCACAGACAGTCACCTGGAGGAAACCCACGCAGACACAGGGAGAACACACCACACTCCTCACAGACAGTCACCCGGAGGAAACCCACGCAGACACAGGGAGAACACACCACACTCCTCACAGACAGTCACCCGGAGGAAACCCACGCAGACACAGAGAGAACACACCACACTCTTCACAGACAGTCACCTGGAGGAAACCCACGCAGACACAGGGAGAACACACCACACTCCTCACAGACAGTCACCCGGAGGAAACCCACGCAGACACAGAGAGAACACACCACACTCTTCACAGACAGTCACCTGGAGGAAACCCACGCAGACACAGGGAGAACACACCACACTCCTCACAGACAGTCACCTGGAGGAAACCCACGCAGACACAGGGAGAACACACCACACTCCTCACAGACAGTCACCCGGAGGAAACCCACGCAGACACAGGGAGAACACACCACACTCCTCACAGACAGTCACCCGGAGGAAACCCACGCAGACACAGGGAGAACACACCACACTCCTCACAGACAGTCACCCGGAGGAAACCCACGCAGACACAGAGAGAACACACCACACTCTTCACAGACAGTCACCTGGAGGAAACCCACGCAGACACAGGGAGAACACACCACACTCCTCACAGACAGTCACCTGGAGGAAACCCACGCAGACACAGGGAGAACACACCACACTCCTCACAGACAGTCACCCGGAGGAAACCCACGCAGACACAGGGAGAACACACCACACTCCTCACAGACAGTCACCTGGAGGAAACCCACGCAGACACAGGGAGAACACACCACACTCCTCACAGACAGTCACCTGGAGGAAACCCACGCAGACACAGGGAGAACACACCACACTCCTCACAGACAGTCACCCGGAGGAAACCCACGCAGACACAGGGAGAACACACCACACTCCTCACAGACAGTCACCTGGAGGAAACCCACGCAGACACAGGGAGAACACACCACACTCCTCACAGACAGTCACCTGGAGGAAACCCACGCAGACACAGGGAGAACACACCACACTCTTCACAGACAGTCACCCGGAGGAAACCCACCTCTGGAGGACCCTGGAGCTGTGACAGAGGCACTACCTGCTGCATTAATGACACAATAATTTTATATAACGTGTAAAATGAAATCAAAAAATAGAATCAAATGGATGTTAAATCACAGTTCTGTTAACCTCTCTTTTTAGCAAAAAAAAAAAACTATTTATTGTTTCCTCCTACAGTTTTACAGCTGATAAAACCACGTCATTGTTTTATCCAAAATTCATAAAACACACCCGAGGAAAATCCGGCCAATCCGGGCGCAGCAGGGGCGGGGTTTAGCGGAATGCTTTCTTAAGCTGAAATACGGAAGTTTGTACACTGGTGTGATTGACAACCCCGCTGTCCAATCAGAGTTTAGCCCGTTGGTTTTCAGCCAATCAGGAACCGGTGTTGGAGTCCGAGTTGGAGTAAAGTCTTCGGGGTAAATGTTGCAGTGGAGTTTGTTCCTCAGACTCTGAGCACGATGTCGAGGCAGGGACCGGACGGAGCTGCAGGTAAATCTGCTTTTACCCTCTGTGTTAACCTTTTAACTCCTCTTCTACTTTGTTCCTGTCTTAATCTTGTTCTAGTTCTGTTTCAAGACCCGTGTCTCTGTGTAGTTTCGACTTTCTGAGTCTGTTCCTCGCAGGAGTCGCTGTGTATCACTTTCTGACCCGCTGTTCTGGGGGTTATTATTATATTTTAGCACATTTTCACAGAAATGTAAAGCTGGAGCTCGTAAACTTTGCAAAGACGCGATGCACTTAAGGAGTCACCGTGTTTAAAGGGTTAAAGCGCCGATACGTTACTTTTCTGTTACTTTCTTTAGAGCTGTTCATGACGTAACAGGGAGTTTTTATGTTTTACCAAAATAATGCAGTAGTGTGTGTGTGTGAGTGTGTGTGTGTGTGACTGTGACTCTGTGTGTGTGTGAGTGTGTGTGTGTGTTTAGTAAACCATAATATAAGGTTTATAAGTTCTAACTCTATCCCATAATAGTGACTCAGCGGCTCAAACGCAGGTGTTAAGTGTTGCACAGTGAAAGAAAACTGAAAACAAAAGATGTGAAAAAGTAAAATGTGAAAATAAAACATCTCTGTTCATTAAAATAAAAGTAAAACTGCAGAGAGATAAATGATGAAATCAAAAAAGGAAACTTCTGGGAGAAGAATAATCAGTGTAAACTGTTTAAGACACAAAGCGTGGGCGGCTCCTTTAGGAGCGTGGTGTGTTATCCCTGTGTCTGCGTGGGTTTCCTCACGGTTCCTCCCACTGTCCAAACACATATGTTGGTGGTTGGAGTGACTGTGTGGCATAACACACGTGTGTGTGTGTGTGTGTGTGTGTGTGTGTGTGTGTGTGTGTGTGTGTGACAGAGACTGGGTGAGTTTTTGAGGGTGAGTGTGTGTGACTGGGTGAGTAAGTGTGTGTGTGTGTTTGTGTGTGACTGGGTGAGTGAGTGTGTGTGTATGTGTGTGTGACTGGGTAAGTTTTTGAGGGTGAGTGTGTGAGTGACTGGGTGAGTGAGTGTGTGTGTGACTGGGTGAGTGTGTGTGTGAGTGTGTGTGTGACTGGGTGAGTGAGTGTGTGTGTGACTGGGTGAGTGAGTGTGTGTGTGTGTGACTGGGTGAGTGAGTGTGTGTGTGTGTGTGACTGGGTGAGTGAGTGTGTGTGTGACTGGGTGAGTGAGTGTGTGTGTGTGTGTGACTGGGTGAGTGAGTGTGTGTGTGACTGGGTGAGTGAGTGTGTGTGTGTGTGTGACTGGGTGAGTGAGTGTGTGTGTGACTGGGTGAGTGTGTGTGTGACTGGGTGAGTGTGTGTGTGTGTGTGTGTGTGACTGGGTGAGTGTGTGTGTGTGTGTGTGTGACTGGGTGAGTGTGTGTGTGTGTGTGTGTGTGACTGGGTGAGTGAGTGTGTGTGTGTGTGTGACTGGGTGAGTGTGTGTGTGTGTGTGTGTGACTGGGTGAGTGAGTGTGTGTGTGTGTGTGACTGGGTGAGTGAGTGTGTGTGTGACTGGGTGAGTGTGTGTGTGACTGGGTGAGTGTGTGTGTGTGTGTGTGTGACTGAGTGAGTGTGTGTGTGTGTGACTGGGTGAGTGAGTGTGTGTGTGACTGGGTGAGTGAGTGTGTGTGTGTCTGTGACTGGGTGAGTGTGTGTGTGTGTGTGCATGTGTGTGTGTGACTGGGTGAGTGAGTGTGTGACTGGGTGAGTGAGTGTGTGTGTGTGTGTATGACTGGGTGAGTGAGTGTGTGTGTGTCTGTGACTGGGTGAGTGTGTGTGTGTGTGCATGTGTGTGTGTGACTGGGTGAGTGAGTGTGTGACTGGGTGAGTGAGTGTGTGTGTGAAACTGTCCACAGATGTTTAATGAACGAAATCCCCCGGGCAGCGTTAGACCTGAGCTCAGAGTGAGGAAATGTGACACAGTCTCGTCAGTGAATCAGAGATAAACCGAGTCATTATCTGAGAGTGGGTCAGGGTTGTGTGATCAGATCTCGTTTCCCGTGCGTAAGAAACCCTCATGAGATAAGTGTAAACGCTTAAGAAGTTTTTCTGATGTCACAGATTGTGTCTGTTCCTTTCAGGCCGCGTGGAGGAGGACAGTCAGTCGACGCGACAGGCCTCAGGTGCGTTTACACATTTACACAGCGTCACAATAAACACACCAACACACCAACAGAAACAGTCCCACTGCTTTAGAATGAGATTAAATTGTGTTCCTCCCGTTTAAAATCTAGGGTTGTGTTTTGTTCTTCAACAGTAGCAGTGTGTGGTGTTGATCATTTATTTATGATGTGATTATAACGTATAATAATAATAAAATAATAAAGAAGTCACACTTCAATATACTTTTCATCAGTTTCAGAGCTAAACTGCACTTTTTGAACTCTGTATTTTACACAGAACACTTCACCACTGCACCACAGACTGACATCACACTCTTTGCACATTTTCTGAAGTCACACTGTTCCCTCTATGTATAGATTTATCTCATTCTCTTTTTGTTTTTGAATCTCTATTTGTATCTAATTCTGTTTTTTTATAGTTCTATTAGACCTCAATTTTTATTAGATCTCTATTTTATACCCTTCTTTCGCACATTGTTATTTTGAATCTCTGTTTGGTTTGAACCCCGTTGTCCAGTTAAACTCTTTATCTTATCGACTCTGTCTCATGTTGGTTTCTTTTTTAATGGAAGTGAACTGTCCTCGAAGCGTTTCGCTGCTGGTTGTGCTGTGAATGACTGTGTATTTGACAGAAACTTTGATTGATGTGATCTGATGATTCTAAAACGATTCACTTTACAGAAGAAGGACACTACATTCTTTGCTTTCAGTGAAAGTCGGTGTAAAAGGGTTTTCGTGGCAGTTAAAGGGTTTGTTCCGTGTGAAATTTTACAAACTGTAAACTACAGCTGGTAGAAAACAGAAACACTACTGTAATCTGGAAAAACAATCAGAACGATAAAGACACCAGTTCGAGTCACAGAGCCGTTTTCCTCCACTGCAAATCTGCAAGGCCATTGAAACCCAATACGAGCTGGTGTCAGAACCACAATGGAGGCTTGACCTCAGCGCTGGATTTCACTGAAAGTGTGATTTCTGCAAAACAATGGTCTTCGCTGCTCTTCTAGTGGCGCTGGGTTTGAGAGCTCCCTCCGGTCCGGAGCTCAGTGGAGAGCCGTTATCTGCCGAGAGATGGCTTCGTGATTTCTAACCAGTGAAAGTTCACCCACCGCGGGTTTGCGTTTGATCTCTTTGTTAATCAGAAGTCTTTGTGGTTCCAGGTCAGACACAGAGTGTCACAGAGACAGACGCTGTGTACAGAAGGTGAGTTAAACGCAGCTCTGTACGGTGCATTAACATTTATACAGTGTGCAGCTGGTGACTGATCTGTTTTGTGTAATGGTTTATTATCACAGCTCTTTAACCCTGGACCCTGCTGAGGAATATAAGATGGACCACAAACGGCGAGGATTAGCGCTCATTTTCAACCAGGAACGCTTCTACTGGCATCTCAGGCTAAACAGTCGCTCAGGAACCAACGCTGACAGACACAACCTCCAGAGGAGGTACATACCACACTCTCCACAGTGCAACACAGTCCTCTACGTTCTCTTTAAACTCTAAAGTGATCATATGATCAGACTATTCCTTGTTCAGTTCATGTTCTCATTAAAGAGTGAATCTGGAGCCCACCAACCCACACACTGTGAAACAAAACCCCAGTCAGTTTACTGTGCGCTGCCTGAGTCAGAAACACGCGATAAAATGAGTCGTTCTGATTCTGCTCCGCTTCTGACGTCAAGTGCAGAGACTTTAGAATGACCCCGCCCCTCGCCCGAGTCTGTCCAATCACAGCGCTGGACCCGCGTTTATGTGAGAGCGCAAAGACGAGGTTAAACTCAGCAAAACAGACACAACGAGCGCGGAGAAATAAGAGCACTGAGTAAAAACGGAGAAGAAAGAGAACAGAGTGAAAACGGCTAAAAACCAGAGCTTCTGCTCCTCGCTCCTCACTGCTGTGCGCTCGGGGTCGGGGTGAACAGCGAGCGGCTCATTATCATTTAAAGGAACAGGTGCTGAAAGCGGGCGTTCTGAACAGGGCTGTTTACACAGAGGATTGTGGGACATTATTCACGTAAACACCTGTTTTACTGAACTGTTTTCAGAGAGGGAAGTGTGTTTATTTACGGTCTTGTAACGTATTTTCTGGTGGATATTGCCACACGAGTTTTTCAGGCTTGGTCTGAAGCTGCCTAAACTAACATCTGCAGTAGAGACATGTGGATACACTCCTGATACACTGCAGTAGAAACCGATAAAATCAGCACTTTCACAAAGTTAACACACACTGTCTCCTGTCTCCTCAGGTTTCAGGAGCTGGGTTTTGAAGTGAGGGCTTACGACGATCAACACAAGGAGGACATTATGAGAATCATCACTGAGGGTGAGCATGTGACGGCAGAAGCAGCTGCTCACCATTGGAGCATAGCCTCGTACCTCTATTTTTAACGCTTTAGGAAAAGAACAGTCGCCTTGTAGTTGGTGTGAGACTTTCACAATGAAAATCCTCAGAATTAGAGTTAAATCTGTGTTTTGTTCCTTCTCTCGATGGGTTAATGTTTCCTTCTTTATTGTAGCTTTGTTTTAATTCCTACGTTTGTTCTCCACCTTTGCCCCCAGCTGCAGGCAGCAGTCACGTGAACGCAGATTGTTTCGTTTGCGTTTTCTTGAGTCATGGAGAAAACGGACACGTTTACGCTTACGACGACAAGATAGAGATCCAGGACGTGACCGCTCTCTTCAGAGGAGACAAGTGTCTGAGCCTGGTCGGAAAACCCAAGATATTCATCCTCCAGGTGACGGTGCTCTGTGCTCCTTGGGCTGCTGTTATTGGGGGAAATGCAGTGGATGACGATGATGATGGTTGATATTTGGGGTTTTAAACACTTCAGATAACAGCGTTGATCACATTTTGATTTCTGATCCACACCTGAGCTCTACAGACCTGTAGAAATACTAATAAACAAATATACCACTGATTACTCAGGGGTTCTACTGGGTGAACTACAGTGTTGCTGAATTTGAACAGGAGAGCTACAGCTGTTAGTGTTGATCATTAGTTACAGGTTGTGATTAATGTATTTTTGGAGAAGGTCGAGATAAACTCCACACGCCTCACAGCTCTGTACACAGTTGTGAAAAGAATGTAAACAGAGGTTTGTAAACGCAGGCGTGTCGCGGAGATAAACACGATGACCCGGTCACTCCCATGGACGTGGTGGACAGCGAGGTCATTAACGAGGTGGTGGTGGACGCCGGGGTCATGTACACTCTGCCGGCCGGGGCCGACTTCATCATGTGCTACTCTGTGGCTGAGGGTGAGTACAAACCTGTTAAAGGATAACAGCACAGTAAATCTCTTAAAGGGCCAGCGTCAGTTAAACCTTACTGCTCTTGCTCTTGTACATTACATTACTATTACATCATAGAGGTGTGAATGTAGTTATTATGACGTTATATATGTGTTTGTGATGTCACAAAAAGAATGTATGTATTTGTAGTAAAGCCGTGTATTCAGTCTGCAGCTGTGAAGCCCCGCCCATTCACACTGGAGTTATAAAGAGCGTTTAATCTGGGGCTGATTTTTGAAAGAGGCACCCAATAAAAACAGAGCTCATTTACATATGAGTCTTAAAGGGGCAGCGACAAAATAAAACACTGAGATGTTCCAAAGCTTAAACTCCCATGAAATGGAGGGAATGGAGAAACTATAAAAATGTAAATATATTTTTATTCTGAAAGCTGAAAGTTGTTACAGCGACGCTTAGCTTATGAGCTAATGTTTTCACTGGATTCTGCACTGATTTCGGCGCTGAGAGCTCAAAAAACGTAAAAATAATTAGAGTTCCATGAAAAATCATCATTTTAATCCTGGATTATTTTAAAGTAAATCAGTTTAAATTCTGACTTCATCCCCCCATGAAGATTATTAATATCATATCTGTCCTCACCTTCCTCCTTGGTCCTCCCTCCGTTTCCTTTAAGACGCGTCCGCGTGCGCCGCTGTGTTGGGGACACGCCCGGACCGGCCGAGCCGGCTCCGTCACTCAGCAGACGTCTGTCTACACTTTCTACACTGTTTCTTCTGAAATGGAGGGCATTCCTCTTTGCTGATGTCATGACCTCTACTTTCTTTTTTGAGATATTGCTGTGAGGAGTTGATGGCATTCAACCACATTTAACAGGGTGTTGGGGAGAGCTTTGTCACTGCTCCACTGCTCCACAGACCAATGACAGTGGGCTTCATACGCTTTTAGGTGTTTTATTTTTGCGCTGAAATCAGAAAATGAATAAATAAAGTGCCTCTGTAATAACACCCTTTGGATATTAATTTATAAATATTTAGATTTCTCTGCTCTGTGGCTCCAGACGTAGACTAACTTTAGCCCGATTTAGACGCGATTGTATCGTATCAGACAGGTTCCCAGCGTCGGGGCGAGGAGCGGTCGTGGAGTGTGACACAATCAAAGAACAGCGACGTGTGACGCCTCACGACTCCCCGAGGAGAAGTAGAGTGTGTTAGAGGTGTTTGGGTCTTTGGGCCCGGTCTGACGTTTCCTACGATGTGTTCCTGACGATGACCAACAGGAGACAGAGCAGTGTCCGGAGCACATCTGTAAACACGGAGGAGAGAGAGAGGGAGGCTCTGCTGCAGCCGTCAGTGGAACAACCGAACTGAGGAACCGCTCTGGACGTGTAACACATTCCCTCAGGTTCTGTTTGTAGGAGACGGTCCACACCGTCCTCTCTGTGACACCCAGGAACCGCACACTATCGCTTTTACTACTTCTTCTTCATTTACGCACAAAACCTCCAGCGTCTCACACAGTGCTTCTGTCGCCGTGATCCACAGTTTATAGCTCCGCCTCCCGACGACCTCTGAACTCACACAACGAGGCGAAGGAAGAGTGGACCGCGTCAAACGTGTAGCGTCCCCAGTCTCCGCCCGAGACACGGCCCAAGTTTATAGCTCTGATCTGACACAGGGAACGTCCTGAAAGACTGTCTTTCACAGATGAGTGCAGTAGAATGTGAATGCACCAGAACAATGTGAAAGAATTAAAAACTCTGTCTGAAGTGTGAGGGAACTACTGCAAACATTGGTTCTTGTGCAAAAACTGTGTGTGTGTTTGTTTCTCTGGAGCAGGGTTCTACTCTCACAGGGAGACCATCAACGGATCGTGGTATATCCAGGATCTGTGTGAGGTTCTGCGGCAGTACGGGCCGTCGCTGGAGTTCACCGAGCTCCTGACGCTGGTGAATCGAAAGGTTTCTCAGAGAAGCGTCGGAAACTGCAGCGATCGCTCGGCCATCGGCAAGAAACAGGTGCCCTGCTTCGCCTCAATGTTGACCAAGAAACTCTACTTCAGACCCAAGAAATGACATTTAACCAGTCACTGTGACCCACACACACACACACACACACACACACACAGGGGTGAGACAAAGGTTCCAAAAGGTAAAATGTATTGCGAGCTATTGATTATTGATCAGGGAACACACTTCTGTTTGAAAAGTCCACGGCAGCGTTCTCCCCCCGTTCAGAGACCGGCCGCTTCAGCGCCTGTTCCTTTAAATCATAATGAGCCAAGGATACTTCACTAGACGCTGGTAGATTTGGTCTGTAACAGGAGGCGATAAACAGCTGTAGATGACTCAAAAGATGATCACATTTTGAAATCGTATAAAAAAATACAGAAATGAATATGGGCTTCTTATAAAAGTCTCAACACGAAGAAAACATGATTCAAAACTTTTATCTCCATCACGGCGTCCGGAGCCTGAACACGGTGCTGAGTTTCATCACTTCACTGTTTAGTGAGAAGAGTGAAACAGGTCGGTCAGGGAAACGCTTAATAACAATCCTCATTAGAGAATAGCTTTCATTTCCCCCTTCCACAGACACACAGACATACACACAGACATACACACAGACACACACAGACACACACATACACATACACACACACATACATACACAGACACACACACACACACACATACATACACACACACACACACACACATACATACATACACACACAGACACAGATACACAGACTGACACACACACACACACACAGACATACACACATACATACATACATACACACACAGACATATATATACACACACACACACACACACACACACACACAGAGGCTTGTGTTCTTTCCTTCTGCACAGAGGCAGTGTGTGAAATTCCAGCAGCTACTGGTTCAACCAGCTTCACAACAATTTTCACAATGAGAAACTTTTGGAAACAGTTGTTTTTAAAAATAGAAAGTGACCTCAGATCAAACCTTGACTTTTTAAATCCTGCTAAAGTCCAGGGCTCTGTTCTAACACTGATCAGTAACCGCTGCAGGACGCGATCACGGCGTGTGACATTGTCTTAAATGTAGTGAACGTACTGAGTATTTTCTCATTTCTTAGGAATATCTTAAGACTTTAAATCTGATTCAGTCGAGTTCCTCCACCGTCAAACTCCTGAGTACCGCTTTAAACCAGCAGTGGAATAAAAGCCAGTAGAAACAGGTCCAAACACTTGAAATTAGGGCATTCTTCAAACAGCTACAGGGCACCGACATTAACCTACACCAGCCGTTCATAACAACAACACAAACATCTCCACGGGCCTGTTCCAACAAGGAGCCCTCGCTCAGATACGTCATGTCCTCTGTTTAAAATAAAGCAGCCACAGACGTGTCTCTTCCGTTTATTAGTCCACACACGTCTCCAGGGGCGAGAATGACCTGGCAGCGTGTGCTGTTTAAAAAAAGGGAAATGGTGTGGTGTGGGTTTCCGCTGAAATGTGCCCAGTGTCAGTGGTTTTAATGCGTTTTGTTGTAAAATGTTGTTTAACGCGACAAAAGCTGCGGCTATGACAAGCACCACTTCTTGGAATAATCTTTTAAAGATTTTAATGTACAGGTTACTGCACTCTTCAGTGTCACAATCTATAATCGCATCTATAATTACTTATAGGGTCCTGGAGGTTGTGGGTTCGAGTCCCGCTCCGGGTGACTGTCTGTGAGGAGTGTGGTGTGTTCTCTCTGTGTCTGTGTGGGTTTCCTCCGGGTGACTGTCTGTGAGGAGTGTGGTGTGTTCTCCCTGTGTCTGCGTGGGTTTCCTCCGGGTGACTGTCTGTGAGGAGTGTGGTGTGTTCTCTCTGTGTCTGTGTGGGTTTCCTCCGGGTGACTGTCTGTGAGGAGTGTGGTGTGTTCTCTCTGTGTCTGCGTGGGTTTCCTCCGGGTGACTGTCTGTGAGGAGTGTGGTGTGTTCTCTCTGTGTCTGTGTGGGTTTCCTCCGGGTGACTGTCTGTGAGGAGTGTGGTGTGTTCTCTCTGTGTCTGCGTGGGTTTCCTCCGGGTGACTGTCTGTGAGGAGTGTGGTGTGTTCTCTCTGTGTCTGCGTGGGTTTCCTCCGGGTGACTGTCTGTGAGGAGTGTGGTGTGTTCTCTCTGTGTCTGCGTGGGTTTCCTCCGGGTGACTGTCTGTGAGGAGTGTGGTGTGTTCTCTCTGTGTCTGCGTGGGTTTCCTCCGGGTGCTTCTGTCTCCTCCCATGCTCCAAAAACACACGTTGGTAGGTGGATTGGAGACTCCAAAGTGTCCGTAGGTCTGAATGTGTGAGTGTGTGTCGCCCTATAAAGGACTGGCGCCCCCTCCAGGGTGTGTTCACGCCTTGCACCCAGTGATTCTGGGTAGACTCCGGACCCAACGCCGCCCTGAACTGGATAAGGGTCACAGACAATGAATGAATGAATGAATGATAATTAAAGCCAAATTAATATAAAAACAGACCAGTTAAAGTGCAATAAAGGCTTCACACATTAAAAGAAACATTGTTGAAAGCGAAACAGAAGAGCATTGTTAATTCTAGAGCCGCTGAAGGGTGCAGTACCTTCGTATTAATGCAGCTCTATGAGCCGTTGCCACGAGGCTTTTGCTGGTGTCTTAAACTTGACCAAACTTTCTTACGACAATCTACAAATGGGAAATACTATGTACATTAAATACATTTACGATGAAGGGACTCGCCGTGATTGTGTTTCTGCAGGAACTACGGGTCGAGGGGAGGGGGCTGTAGTCGTAGAGCAGTCTAACGGCAGCGACACTCTGTTGATCAGAGCTTTGAACACAAACCTGTCGCTGCGTGTTTGAGAACAACTTTTACTTTAGTTTTTTAAGGAGAACATCACTGATTACAGTAGAGCACTTGAGAAAACGAGTCGTATTTTCAGACGTACGATGTTGCGTATTTAATCTCGTTCAGCGAAGAATGCAGATTTTTTTTTGTTGAAGAGAAAAGGGAAGTCTTCTTGTGTCTGTCTCTCACCTCTTCATCTCCTCATTAAACAGCGCCCCGTCGTCGAACACTAAAGATGCTTTAAAGCCTCTCACCAGCACACGACGCGTCTGAGACTTTGTTCCTGTGGTCATTTCACAGTAGTTTACAGTAGTTTACAGTAGTTGAACTCGCAGCTGAGAGTGAAATGATCCGTGTGTTTTATATTCCTCAAATGAACTCAGGATAAAGTGCTGTTTCCTCTCCACAGTCAGTGACTCTTGGGACTCTTGTGTTTTGGTGTAAAGCCTGTATCTCTTTGTAGACAGTGATCAGTGTTTGGTTTAAATACAATGCTCTAAATAAACGTATGGTACATTTTTTTTTGCAGAAACTTGAACATTGAGAAATAAAAATGATTGTTTTCATCTTTATTTTAAATCTTTGACAGAATGGTTTTGTGTAAAGAGAGAGAGAGAGAGAGAGAGAGAGAGAGGTCGCTGGGGATGGGACGGTGTGTGTGTGACTTATCTGTGGATTTCTATTGTAATGTTTCAGAGACAAATAGTTAAAGCCCTGTGTACATCCATTGTTTTTCATTGTTATCTTTGTGTGAAATGCAGCGTTCAAAACACACACTCAGTAGTGAGGTCTCCTCTGGAGCTTCGGTGCAACACTGAGCCCTTGTTTTTAAAATATAAAGCCCCTGTGGATCTGGATTCTAACTCACTCACGTTCATACTCATTCACACTTAGGGACTGCTCCACAAGAGGGTGCTGTTCAGTGTTTTGTATCAGAGAATGTTTTTCTTAATAGCAACGTGTTGGATTTGTTCTTCAAAACGGACTGATTTTACAGAGAAAAGCATTTTATTTTTCAGCTTTTTTCTGACCAATCACGTGGCTTATTTTCTGGGGAGTGTGTTTTATGGGAACTGTAAGTTGTGGGATTAAATGAGCTGTTTTTTTTTTTGGTGTGAATATAATGTTGAACCTGGAAACTGTCCCATTCCTAAAGGAAAAAAGTGTCTTTCCTCTGTGTCCTTTGTAGTAATTGTCAGTGCTGTGATTCGTCTGTAAGGGGTTTTAAAGGTGGCGTCAGTGGGGGAACAGGGTTTGCATGTGAAATAATCAGATAAACTGTTGTATTTCAGTGTGTAATGTTTTTGAGTTTGGTGCAATGTTTAAAGGCTGTTCACTGGTGGCGTTTTATTGATTTTGTGGGAATGTGGTACGAATAAAAACCAATAAACACACAGTTATTGATGTTTGATGTGCACTGTGTTACTGTCCCTCACATAAACACTGTCTTTCAGATAAATATTCACTACATGATTGTGGACAACTGCTGAAGGGTGGAGAAAGGTGTGTACGTTTACACTAATTATCCATGACATTACAGAGGCCTCGTTTCTACACTCACTGACCACTAGAGCACCGTGTTAAACAGCGTCCACTCTCTGTCCACTCTGTGAGACACTCCTCCCTCGTTGGTCCACCTTGTAGATGTAGAGTCAGAGACAGTAGCTCATCTGTCGCTGCACAGTGTGTGTCGCTCGTCCTCTAGTCCTTCATCAGTGACACAGGACGCTGTCGGCTGGATGTTTTTGGTCGGTGGACTGTTCTCGGTCCAGACACTGAGGGGTTTAAAAACTCCAGCAGCACTGCTGTGTCTGATCCACTCTACACCAGCACAACACACACTCACACACCACCACCACGTCAGTGTCACTGCAGCGCTGAGAATGATCCACCACCACATCACACCTGCTCTGTGGGGGTCCTGAGCGCTGAGGAACAGGGGGAAAGTGTATGCAGAGCAACATATGAACTACTGTCTGTAATTGTAGAACTACAAAGTGCTGATGTATGGTCAGTGGAGATGAAGGAATGGACAGTGAGTGCAGAAACAAGAGGTGGTTTTAATGTTATGGTCGATGGGCGTATATGTATGCTGTAATGCCGCGTCTGTCCACAGTGTGTCGCCACTGGCCCCGTTTATTTTCCACTCCGCCCGCCGTTGGCTTAAAGGAGACGCAACAAAGGCGAAAGGGAAAAGCGGGGGGGTTTTCTGCCTCGCTGCTGTGGCTTTAAGAACTACAAAACAGTGGCTTTCTTGGCTCTTTAAAATGACATTTTGCAGAGTTACAATTAAGGTATAACCAGGTTTTCATTTCAGGGTTTACATATAATATATTTAATGTTTGTGCGCGGGGCGCTCGGGAGCGGGCTCAGTATGTTTGTGGACTGGATTCCGGCCTTTACGACTAAAACCGCTTTTAGCTTCAAATCCTCTGCATTCCGGGGTTTGTATGTTATTTAATCTGCGCACAGAAGCGGGTTTGGAGCCTAAAAGGCGGCGATGGATCCGCAAAAGGGCGACGTTGAGCCCTCGGACAACAACAAAGAGGAGAAGTGTGGTGTGGAGGAGAAGGCCTCGGATGTATCCCCGACCCACGGTGAGTCCTACACGCCGAGGAAGACGCCTCGAGGGCGGGGCGCGGCTCGGCTGAAGGCCAGGGACAGTAAGGACACTACGGCAAACGGATCCGGAGAAAATGCACCGGTTTCGGGCAGAGTGCTCCGGGACCGCTCGGCTAGGGCTCCTCCTGCCTGGAGAAACAGCGACGAAGCCGAGGAGAAGGACACGGAGGTGGTGGAGGACAGCCGGCGGAGAAAAGCCGCTCCTTCGAGGAGAAACAGAGCTTCGGAGCCGGGTAGAGAGAGCGGCCCTGGCCCTTCCCCGCGGTACGAGCTCCAGCACTAAACCACACACACACACACACACACACCTCCATCACAGTAATAACACATTCAGAGGGAACATGCCTGTGTATCATATAGTGCCTGGATTATTTCTGAACTCCGAGGCGCAGAATTCAACACCAGGAGAAAAACAGGAAAGAACGCAGACTACAGCGGACTAAAGGAATAGAAAGAAAGAAAAGGGTGAGAGTGAGAAATAAAGGAGATTGAGAAACCATTGAGGGACAGCAGTGTAGTAAAAGTCCTTTTTAAACAAGCGCAGCCAATCAGCTTTCAGGGTCACAGTGACATCATCAGCAGTCCTTGTAATTTAAGCCTTAACCTGTAATATTCGTTTACAAGGTCTTAAAGTGTGGCAGCTCTTAAACATTGGGAGAATCCCGGGTTGAACCCCAGAGATGCCACAGCCATCCGTAATCAGCACTGAACCGGATCACACCCCTCTCTCTGTGCGGCTGTGTTTACCTCCCTAACCCAACAGTCACGGTTAGCGTAGCGCGAATCTGCTGGGTGGGCGGGGCTCGACCTCAGTAGCCAATGGCTGTCTAGATCCCGCCTCCTGTCAAAAGTCAAGCGGGAGAAAGCTCTGGAGGCGAAAGTGAGGCTGAGAGAAGCACAACTGAGGAAAGTGAAGTGAAAGAGAAAACAGATCATTTCCATAAAAATCCACTCAGAATAAATGATTCTACAGAAATATTCTCGTTACAAACCTGTCTTTATGACTCTGAATATTAATGAGAGTTGTACATTTATAAAATGACATTTATTGGTTGTGGATTCAGGGTGTTTTTGTTGTTCTCAGAGCTTTGGAACCCATTTTGACGCCATAATTATTCTTTTGTATTATTTATGTCAGTGGCACAAAATGGTTTTAAAATGATTATTGATTATCACAGTTACACACACACACACACACAAGGCAAAGAGTTTTGTAGAACCCACAGAAGCAGGAGAGCGCTCTGACCCCCGTCTGAAGCGATGTTGAAGGGTCAGGGGGGCGTTAATGAGTGAGACACTGATCGGAGGTCTGCTGCTGTGGAGGTCCCTCACTCGCAGTAAACCCTTAGATGGAAGCGAGTAAAGTTCTCTCAGATGAGATCTGAAGCGGAGAATGAGAACTGAGTGAGGTTTCCTTTCGTCTCAAGCAGCTGAAACTACGAATACGATGCTGAAATGATGTGCTGTGCCTTAATTTTTAGCACCACTTCTTCTGTGTCACATAGAAATATTGTGGTCAGACCGGGGGTTACGGAGTTGGACTGATTTTCCGACGCTCGCGGCGCTGCTATGGCTTTAATCTACGTTGTGTTTCTATGATCTACGAAGCTGAAGTGCTCTATTTCTTCTCTTTCTCTGTTGTCTCTCTCAGGTCTGGGGAAAGCAAGGATGCAGCCAGCAGCGCTCGAGGTAGTGCCCCACACACACACACAGCTGGAGTGACTGGCTTGTTTTCAGTGGGTGCTGGGGGATAGAGCCTGCTGTTTTAGTTAAAAGCACTGTGTAATGTGGTGTGAGGATGTATTTGTTTTTTCAAACAGACTGTAATACACTACAGGAAGCACAGGGGGCGGTAACACCGTTAATAATGAATTAAAGTTCGGTTTCCTGTGGTCCGTACACTGTGTTGTTTGGGGAATAGGGGTGATTTCAGATTGAATGGAAGTCAGTGTAGTGTTGGTAGGATCCAGTTGGCTCCAGTACTGTCAGGTTCAGAGTGAAAGTGGTCACCGTCTCCTCTTTCTTCACAGCGAGCAGCGGCAGACGGACTCAGAGCCGCGGCAGAACCCCCTCGGCGCGCAAGAGTTTACCCAGAGTGGTCTGTAAGAGTGAACCAGGCACAGAGACCAGCTGCGGTACGAGGATTCCCTGTCGTTTGGATCTTAACCAGGAAACCTTGTCTCTCTCTCTCTCTCTCTCTCTCTCTCTGTGTGTCTCTCTCCTTGTGTGTGTCTCTCTCTCTGTCCCCTTGTGTGTGTGTGTCTCTCTCTCCGTGTGTGTGTCTCTCTCTCTGTCCCCTTGTGTGTGTCTGTCTCTCTC
Source organism: Hoplias malabaricus (assembly GCF_029633855.1). Taxonomy (NCBI): domain Eukaryota; kingdom Metazoa; phylum Chordata; class Actinopteri; order Characiformes; family Erythrinidae; genus Hoplias; species Hoplias malabaricus. The sequence goes on from NC_089807.1 coordinate 45,306,784, forward strand.
TCTCTCTCTCTCTCTCTCTCTTTGCAAAAGTAATTGAAGGCCCTTTTAGAATAAAGCTCCAGTTGTAAGATCTTCATTGTCACTGCTCCATCACAGTGAGCTGTGGACGGTTAGTTTGAAAACACACGTCTGATTCAGTAAAATAAAATAAAAGGTGTACAACAAACTACAAGAATAAACGAGTAACGTTAAAGGGGTGTGTCTAAGCACTCATTAAAGGGTTAATAATCAAACCTAAATCAGACGTCTCTTGGAGAAGCGCTGCTTTGTTCGGGTTGAAGTGAATGTGTCGTGCAGTGTGTGTTTGACAATTGTATTTTCTTTTTCAGCGGAGGCAGAGGAGGCGGTGAAGACGACTGGAGGAAGGTAGTGGGCTCTTTACACGTACCACTGAAGATAAATGATTTAATGTTTCATCTGTAAAAGACATGACTCTTCTCCACACACTGCAGCCTTTAACCTTCTGAACCTTTAACTGTAACTTGGCCTCTGTGTGATTGTCGTATCTACTTCACTGTGGAGTAATTCACTGACAGTGAGTGTTGACTGGGGAGTGAGTGTAGAGCCGTGTTCATCTGCACGTTTGTGCTCCTGCAGCGCTGAGAAAAAGGAAGAAGAGGAAGATGATGGCGTGAGTGAGGAAGCCTTTTTGGACGACCCTAAGAACCAGAGCTACCGCCCGCAGAGCCACAGGTACGGGGCTGCACCGACGGAGCCGTTTACACGGACCTGGAGAGAGACCTGGAGGTTTACTGATGGTGTACAGTCAGTCTTTCAGCAGCAGGTGGCGTCAGTGAGGCTTTACAGGAGAGGGTCTGTTTTTAACGGGGTGTAAACCACAGCAGGTCTTTCGTTGGTTGTTGGTGTTGAATGATGCGTCTGTTGCAGAATAACACACTTCTGTAGAGTTATTGTTTATTTCCTAAAGTTAAACCCCACCTCCAGCCACCGATTTAACTCCTGAAGCTCCTCTCTGTTCAGATTTTCCAGAAAAACTGATTGTGTTCAAGAACAAGCACCTGCTCAACAGGTTACACCCTGTGTTTACGTTTAATCAGTGTCTCTTTGTCTTTGTGGTGTTTCAGCGATGAGGAGGTCATCAGCAGCGATGAAGACGTCCCGTTTAGAGATGATCTGAATGACCAGAGCTATGACCCCAAATCTGAGAGGTAAGGTGTGTGTGTGTGTGTGTGTGTGTGTGTGTGTGAGAGAGAGAGTTTAATGATTTATTTCACGTAATAAGTTAGATCTCAGTAGTGAGAGCAGTGTAGGACCAGAGTGTATTCACTGGACCACAACACACTGCAGACGAGGCAGGAACCTCCGCTGCTGATTACAGGTGTAGGGAGTATTATTTAGACGGCCAATCAGCAACCTGGCTTTTAAAACAAGCGGCTTATTGGCTCTTTAGGTCTATAACGGGAGTTTGAGACGGGGTTCTGCCAAAGAAACAGAAACGCTGGCAGTAGCTGGTGTTAACTGAGGGATGACGGGCGTAGTTTATAATCACTGTTATTTTAGTGAGCTTCCAGAAGTCAGAGCAGTAAAAATCCAGTCTTTGGCAACAGACAACAGTCTTTCAGTGTTGGAGCAGCAGCTAAGAGTGAGGTTCTGATTCAGATTTCCCTTCCACCTTAAATTCAGCATTGTACCATTTAACCTTTAATGAGAGGAAATGGTCAAAAACATTGATGTTCTCGGCTTTTTGGAAAAGTTCAGCAGTATAATATTCTCTCTCTCTCTCTCTCTCTCTCTCTCTGTGTCTCTGTCTTTCTCTTTCTCTCTTTCTCTCTCTCTCTGTCTTTCTTTCTCTTTCTCTCTCTCTCTCTTTGTCTCTTTCTCTCTCTCTCTGTTTGTCTGTCTTTCTTTCTCTTTCTCTCTCTGTCTTTCTTTCTCTTTCTCTCTCTCTCTCTCTGTTTGTCTCTTTCTCTCTCTCTCTCTGTTTGTCTGTCTTTCTTTCTCTTTCTCTCTCTGTCTTTCTATCTGTCTCTCTCTCTCTCGCTCTGTTTTTCTTTCTCTCTCTGTCTCTCTCTCTCTCTCTTTAGGGACGCTCCTAAACCTCGACGTAAAGCTCCTCCGAAGCCAAGGGAGAAGAAAGAGAAAGCGTCTGTGGTGGAGAAAAAGAGGGATGCGCAGGCGGAGGTGAAGAAGGAAGGAGGAGACGGAGTGGACGTGAAGCTGGAAACCTCTGAGGGGGCGGAGCCTCCCCGGAAGTGAGTGACAGGTTTCATTCAAAAATAAAACGGATGTTCAGAGGTCCAAAGTGTAGACACCCCTTCGACTGAAGCTTTAAAACTGCTCCCGCTGTGGACAGTGTGTGTGTGTGTGTGTGTGTGTGTGTGTTGTGTGAGCCTCTATAGAAAAGCCTGAGATTAAGTAGGCGGCTGTGGAGCGGCTGCACATGAGCCTGGGGTCACCACTAAAATCACAGCGAGAGCGAGAGGATGAGTTCTGGAGCTACATCAAATACCTTCGGGAAGATCTGTGATCCAGAATGAATCGTCCCAACATCAGGACCAGACCTCGCTGTTGTTCTAAGGGCTCAGTGCCACCAAATCCTCACAGGAGAGTAATCCTCTTACAGTGGAGTACTGTTACTAATGTTTAAAGGAGGGAGAGGACTCACTCTCACTTCTCCATTTCTGCCTTTTACCTGCCCTCACTGAGGAAGGAATAAGTCATGGATACGCAGAGAGAACCCTCCCTCAAACAACCCTCCATTTTAAAGAGCAGCAGCAGTGGGGTTTAGCCCTGACTCGCCCCCGGTGCGTTTTCAAGAGTCTGAGTGAAGTCGAGCAGGTAAATGGCGACATAAAACAGTGCACTGGTGTAAACTGTCCCTGGCCCAACACCGGTGTGGCGTCTCATCGCTGGAGTTATAGAAACGTGACTAGCGTTGCTCTCCAAAGATCAGATAAAATACACACGCTGCTGTTGATAGTAAAAGGAGGAGAGTTGTTGTTGTAACACCTCTGTAATTAACCCTCTCAGTGCCAGGTGTCCACACACTTCTGGTCATCACCAACATCTCAGAATTTAAAAACTAATAATATCGTGTCGTGTGCTGTCCTCGGGCCTCTGGGGATTCCCTCCGCTGTTGGTGTGTGATGTGATTTATCCTCATCATCATCTTTATTTCTGACGGAGGGACTCCTGTACCGTGGAGCTGCTATTTCTGGTCTGTTCTGCAGCTCCTGGGTCCTGCGGGGGATGACAGTGTGAGAGAGAGACACTGTTCCCTTGTTGTAAAACTTACAAACACTGTGAAAAATACCGTGTGGGACGAGACATTTCATGAAAACAGACCCGACTTGTTGAAGAACGAAAACAAGCCCAGCTGGGATCCGTGCTGAAGGAGAAGTGTGATGATAGTCTCCAGGATGAATCAGTGTTTGTTTGGGAGCGTGGACTGTACTCCACTTCAGGACGGTGTTATTTAGGAAATGTACACAATCTCCTGGGTTTTACACAGATACAGACACCTTTCAGTCGCAGATCCACCTACAACGGGTGTGTTTTTGGACCGTGGGAGGAAACCTGGAGCTGTGTGACAGCGACACTCCCTGCAGCACCACCGCGCCCCCTACAGCTCACATTGTAATATTAAAAATGCCTTTGATCATTAAACTGTGAGAGCTGGAGATGACTGATGATTGACCAAAGACAAATGTGGAAGAACGGAGTGTTACCCTCGTTGCTAGGAGTTGGATTTTCGACGACGCCACAGCCGTCTGTTTCTAAGATATCTATCGCGTGTGTGTGTGTGTGTGTGTGTGTGTGTGTGCCCGTGTGTGTCCTCCTCCTCTTATTCAGCACAATGTTAAACAGCTCTAACTCCTAACCCACGTTAATGAAGGTCTCCTGTGGTGTTGAGCTGCAGTGATATTGTTGACAGCCTCTGTTTCAGTCGGACTTTGACTTTGACATTTTGTTAAATTACAGTTTTAGGATGTTTTTATTTATGTAGAGTATTAAGCCCCAAAGGGTCGTGCTGTGGAGGGAGTGTGTACCGCACTGTGCTGAAGTCTTGGGCACAAACAAAAGAAAGATGACTTCAAAAATGATGAATGAATGATTTATTACTGGAAAGAAAAAGACAACAATGTGCTGTAAACGTTAATGAAGTAAAGTCAGTATTGTAAGTGAAAACCACTTTTATTTGAGTATTTTCCTTAAATATTAGTCCTAGGTCTAGTTTCTACAGCTTTATAAAGACATTAGAGGGTAGTTTTACTGAGAATCTGACACAGTTCTTTTAAGAAGTTTGATTGTCACACTTCCTTTTTCAGACAAAAGCTCAGGAGCCTTCAAGTTTTTTTTTTAATTGAATATAACCTATGTATCTTTACACTTATATAGCTCCTCTCTAGACACCCAAGGACGCTTTACAATCCACACACTGCTCAGAACACTCAATCCACACACACACACTGGTGAGAAGCGGCAGCCAAACACACACAGCTCTCGACCAGGAACAACCGTCCACCTGGAGGACTGCATCGGGCACTAGGGGTTCACCCAGGGCAGAGCGCCAATCCATATCTGGGCACACACACATTCACTCACACACCAGGACAGTTATTGGAGGGTACGTGAATTGGCTTCTCTCTGTGTTTGGACTGTGGGAGGGAACCGGAGCCCCCGGAGGAAACCCACGCAGACACAGGGAGAACACACCACACCCCTCACAGACAGTCACCCGGAGGAAACCCACGCAGACACAGAGAGAACACACCACACTCCTCACAGACAGTCACCCGGAGGAAACCCACGCAGACACAGAGAGAACATACCACACTCCTCACAGACAGTCACCCGGAGGAAACCCACGCAGACACAGGGAGAACACACCACACTCCTCACAGACAGTCACCCGGAGGAAACCCACGCAGACACAGGGAGAACACACCACACTCCTCACAGACAGTCACCCGGAGGAAACCCACGCAGACACAGGGAGAACACACCACACTCCTCACAGACAGTCACCCGGAGGAAACCCACGCAGACACAGGGAGAACACACCACACTCCTCACAGACAGTCACCCGGAGGAAACCCACGCAGACACAGAGAGAACACACCACACTCCTCACAGACAGTCACCCGGAGGAAACCCACACAGACACAGGGAGAACATGGAAACTCCACCCAGATGGGACTTTGTGTGATCCCAGTGCTGGGAGGTGAACGTGCTCACACTAAGCCCTCGTGCTGCCCTCTGCCGTAACCTCTTTATTTAATACGTTGCTCTCTTTACAGACACAGTTATTATATTCTTGCAGCATTAATGTTGGTAAAATAAATCTAAAATGTTTTTGTACTGACTCCATTACACACAATTCACAAAATAAACAGGGTGTGCCTCAAACTTTTGCACAGTTCCGTACATCCACAGAGAATCTGTCTGAAATCTGATGAGTTTGTGGAGCACTCGTCTGATGAAGAGATGGAGCAAAGAAATAAGACGACAGTCCGTTTAAGATTAGACTGTCTGTGCTCATCACCTCTTTAGCACCGCTTCCCACTTCAATGAAACTCTTACAACACACACAGCGTCACTGTGTCAACAGACGGCGGGTTGATAGGGTGTGATATGGTCTGCGTATCTGATGCTGTTCAGGGAGTGGTTTCCTTTCACCTCGCGACTGGCTGGTTTCATTCGTTCCTCTCGTGTGTTCACTTGTCTTTTAGGAGAGGCAGACGAAGGAAAGATGACAAGAGTCCACGTCTTCCGAAGAGAAGGTAAAAGTGTCCACAGCAGATGGTGCATCACATTTGCAGCGTTTAAAACAGTAGTTTTTTAATAAAGATAAATATCACAGATTTATCAGAAGTAACTGTACATCTGTGTACAGCATGACATCATAACAATAGAGGAACCCTTATAGAACCATCTCTAGCACATTCTCCATCAATCCGAAGAACCCTTTGATCATGCAAAGGGTTCTTCAAGTGTTCAGGGTTCTTTAAAGAACCATTTCCTTTAATTAAGAACCCTTGTAGCCATCCATTCACTGTCTGTAACCTTTATCCAGTTCAGGATCGCGGTGGGTCCGGAGTCTACCCGGAATCACTGGGTGCAAGGCAGAGACACACCCTGGAGGGGGCGCCAGTCCTTCACAGGGCAACACACACACACCTAGGGACAATTTTGAGCAGCAGAACCCTTGTAGAACCATAATTTTTAAATAGTTTAGTTCAATTCTATAATTTAAATTCTGCAATCACCACCTTCTGACAGATGGATCTTTAAATCAGTTACTGATTCGTTAAAGCGAAGAACGGGTGATTCATTGTTGATGTTTAACAGCGAATATTCAATCCCACTCCTGCGCTGTAGGAAGAAGCCCCCGGTGCAGTACGTCCGCTGTGAGATGGAGGGATGTGGGACGGTTCTGGCTCATCCTCGCTACTTACAGGTTTGAGTTGGGAAGCTTTTTTTACGACTAGAATTACAGCTGGTTTACGGCTGCTTAAACACTTAACGTTTTATATTGTTGAGAAAATCTTTGTAAACTCTGTTCTGTCCCAAACAACATCCTACTCCCTGAATAGTGCACTTTAAAGATTTAGAAACGTAATAGAGCACCACTACAGTTTAGTACACAGTGTAGAGGAACAGTGGTGTGTTGGTGTAACTGCAGGGTGATACAGAGGTCTATATGAGCCTTTAGTGTTCTCCTCCAGGCGTGTTGAGCTCCAGGGGCGCTGTGTGTTAGCAGCGGTCTGAAGACGGGACGCACAGCTCTGTCAGTGGTTGTGATTAAACGGGGAATGACATTGGATTTAAGAAGAGCTATCATTTTTAAACCGTTTATAAATACTTTATTAGCGCAGTCTCGTTGTGAATTGGTGCCACTGAAGCAATAAAGGAGCTGGAGGGAATTAGGTCCATTTCACGACTCCAGAAGCTTCCAGTTCATCAGGCTGTGCCTCGCAAGAGTCCGCACACATTAAACAAGTGCTCACCAAATACTCTGAATAATTACATGCTTCTGTGAGCCCCTGGAAAAACTGAACATGGTCCAGATTTCCTCATCATCTCTTCTCTGAACTCATCAGCGCTCAGTGAGAGAGTGAACTGGAGTTGACTGTTAGCTCCTTTTAGGATGAATCTGCCCCGTCAGACTCAGGATGAGCACCCACCTGTTTGTTATTAGTCTGACTCCGGCTCGTCGTCTGAGACGAAGGACAGTGGGGAAACAAGCACACGTTCATTTCAGTGCCCAGAACCCTTCCTGTAAACTGTGTAAAGGCACGTCTGAGTGTTTAAACATTTTATCCTTCGTCTAAACTCACCGTTTCTAACGTTAAACACATTACTGTCGTCCCCTCTCACACACAGCATCATATTAAATACCAGCACTTAATGAAGAAGAAGTACGTGTGTCCTCACCCCACCTGTGGAAGGCTGTTCCGGCTTCAGAAGCAGCTGCTGCGCCACGCCAAACATCACACGGGTACGTGCTCTCTCACACACACACACACATCACTTAAATAGCTTTTTAAAGAGTGTGTAAACCCTCGATTTCTCTGACTGTTTAAAAAATCCCCAAGTGCTTGTGGGGGCAGCGACAGTGACACAGCAGACTGGAGGAGGGACTCTCGATGTTAACAATTAGAGCGAGGGTCCAGACGGGTCTCGCTCAGAGAAAGTTCAGTGTTTAAGGCCCACGTCCTGTTCCTCTTTCTTCACAGAGAGAGAGACAGAGAGAGAACCACTTGAGCACAGGCACTTACATTGCTTTATAAAGACTGTACTGGAGTCAGATGTTTGGCACGTGAAGTTTAAACTTGCAGTGTGTTAAAGGAATGGAATGGCAGTAAATCTGATTTCCACAAATCAACGTTAGCAACATTAACGTCACTGCCCTGACACTAAAGAAACACTGGATATGTGTAAATTAGATTGTTCCATTCCTTTAATGGTGTGTGTGTGTGTGTGTTACAGATCAGAGAGACTACATCTGCGAATTCTGCGCCCGAGCTTTTAAAAGCTCCCACAACCTGGCTGTTCACCGCATGATCCACACAGGAGAAAAACCTCTGCAGTGAGTTAATCCCCTACACACACACACACACCGACACAGAGAAACACACACACACGGACACAGAGAAACACACGGACACACACACACACAGACACACAGAGAAACAGACAAACACACACGCAGACACAGAGAAACACAGACAGACACACACACAGAGAAACAGACACAGACAGACACACACACAGACAGAGAAACAGACACACCCACACAGAGAAACACACACACACACAGACAGACACACACAGACAGACAGACAGAGAGAAACAGACACACACCCACACCCACACACAGACAGACAGACACACAGAGAAACACACAAACAGACACACAGATAAACAGACACACACACACACACGGACAGACACACAGATAAACAGACACACACACTCTCAAATCAATGTGTCGGGGAAATCTTTTCTTATCGTTGCCTGCAGCATCTTTAAGTTCAGATTTTATAGTTAAAATATACAACTACATTATAATATTTTATTTAAATAATAATTTATTTTATTAGATTTACAAATACTTTTAAACATGTTTTTTGTAACATTTAACAATAATTCTAAACTCAAACAGTCTCCCGCTCTTATTTTATAGGAAGTGTTTCGTATTAAAAGCGACAGCTGTCTTTTTATTCAACAAAATAAAACCTAACATCCGCTATAACACTATCATTAAACCCCTCCATCTGTAACTGGTCTAAACCCACACTCTCACGGACTTTTGGACACAGTATTGTCCCCAAGAACAGAACAAACCCATCACAGTCTTCTGCAGCTTTTTCCTGATGGAGCTCAGAACCAACGCAGCGCCCAATAAACTCTTCACTCTCCACACGGCTTCAGTCTTAGGTTCTTTTCTGTTGAAGACAATGAGACTGTGACTTTAACACGACACGAGTGACGATAAAATGACAAAATAGCAGCGAATGATCGAGGTTTGAATGAACCTCTGTAACTCAGTAGATTAAGAATTGAAGAATAGAATCCAAGACAAGACTGAAGTGGTTTGAATGCGTCTGTGTCCCGTGTCTCTTCCCCCAGGTGCGAGATCTGCGGCTTCACCTGTCGCCAGAAGGCGTCTCTGAACTGGCACATGAAGAAGCACGATGCAGACGCTTCGTACCAGTTCTCCTGCAGCATCTGTGGTAAGAAGTTTGAGAAAAAGGACAGCGTGGTGGCTCACAAGGCCAAGAGCCACCCGGAGGTCCTGATCGCCGAGGCTTTAGCGGCTAACGCCGGGGCCTTGATCACCACGCCGGGGGCTTTAATGGAGAGCTCCACAGGGCCCCTGAGGACAGAGCAGGTTCAGGAGGTCACTGTAGGTTCTGGACCAGTTGCTGTAGGCTCTGTACAGGTTCCAGTGAGCCAGGTGAGCCACGTAGGCCCCGTGGTGGTGGTAGAACCGGAACATTCCCTCCGTAACATGCAAGTTCCCCTTACTTTGTCCCTGCCCACCGCGGAGGAGGCACTGAACCGAGGAACCACGTCTTCACATGCGGCTTCCGCACACGGCATGCAGGCCGTACCTTTGCATTTCGTCCCGTCTGTTTCCCAGCAGCAGCAGCAGCAACCTCAGCCTCAAATACAGCAGCTTCCCCTCCAACACTCGTCCAGCATCGCCCAGCAGGCCTCCGTGGTGCATTCGTACCCCTCGCAGCCGCAGATCCTCCAGATGACCTTCAGAGCCATTCCTCAGCATCAGCAGCAACAGATGCAGCAGTTACCCATGATCTCAGTGGCTCAGCAACTACCACAGCAAAGCCAAGCCCTCATCAGAGCCCCCAACCTCTCCCCGACTGCCCAAACTTTAAGCTTCTCCACCGAAGTTCCTCCTCCGTCATCTTCCGCTCCGTCTCTGCCCCAAGCCCCGAAAGAAGAGGCCGTCTGGGACGGGAACGGCCCCGGAGAGAACGGCAACGTGGGCGGAGTCTGGGAGGGGGGCGGGGGCACACGGGATCACGTCTTGACGGACAGCTCGGATGCGCAAATCCAGCACGGACTGATGTAGCGAAACGTTCACCTTATAATTAAACCAGTAATAATAACAATAACAAACATAACAATAGAGGAGGAGCGTGAGAGACGTCAGAATATATAGAGGATCATAAATATATTGTATGTATTCACATAAACCTTTTGGTAGCTTTGTAGACGTGTATGTAATCAGGGAAAAAGGAAACGGTGTTTTGAGTTTGTTGTTGTTGTTGCTTTTTGTACATAACAGTTTTAGTCTTCTTTTTTTTGTCGGCGTGTTTAAGTTACACCTTTGGCAATGTTTTTTAAAAGTTTTCTCTAAACACTGCACCCTTCTATATCTATCTACAACCTTTAGAAGACCACTAATAGAAGCATAGTTTGATCCTTTTTTATAGTCAGCCACACGGGGGGTATTTATTGAAGCGAGACGTAAAGTCCCAGACTTTTCTGTAAAACGGAGGTCGACGCTTGGTTGGAGTCTCCTTCCGTTTGAGGGACATTTACGAAGAAAGAGCCGTGTACAGGAACCTAGAGTCAGACCCTTTTTAATCAGACACACGATCATTTCAGTGGATGATGAGGATGTATAAAGGACCCAGACATTTTCACTAACAGATGACACTCGTGAATCGGCTATCGACGCCGACGCCTTACTCGCCCGACACAGCTCCACAAAAACTGCCTACGATGTTTTACCGAATTAAACCTCTGGTAAGTCTCAGTCTTCTGAAACAAACTCAATAAATGTTACCACACTCCTCAGCTTCTGTCCCTCTCTGCTCTGTCACAGTCCTGAGTTCTGAGATGAAGGTGTCTCACAAACGATGACCTCCACAGACTTCACTCAAATAAACAAATGCTACTCACCACTGCCCTCTAGCCCCGGGGAGGAGGAAGCGCTGATGTAAACGTGTTGCGCCTCATTCGTGTTCTGTCTGTCGTGTGGTAAACGTGTACTGAGGATTAGGACAGAACTGCGACTAAATAACGATGATGTGATTAGCTGCCACTTTTATGAATTACCTGCCATTAACAGCATTTGGCTTTAAAACATGACCCTCAACACCCAACTCCCCCATCAACAACAGACAGAGAGTGGCTTCACAAACGGGGATTAAGCCGAGTCCTGGACTAGACCCTTCTTTCAATGGAAAACCACAATCCAAAATGCTGTGGAGTCCAGGACTAGGGTTAACCCCCCCCACGTCGTCTGTTCCACAGTGGTCCGGACTCCTGAGCCCGGTTATCGTTTCTGCTTCTGTCTTGTGCTGATCGGCAAGTGCCTGAGGAAATTAAACCCACACACAGCGCAGAAGAAACCAGACTGAGGGAGGTTCATGTAGAAATGCTCGATAAACATTTACAGCACCTGCCACTGACTGATGTTCATCAGAGCGCCGCTGTCAGTTCACTGCAGTCCATTTTAAAGGAGGTTTAACAATATGAATATTGACAAAGCTGAGAGGTTTGGGTTTAAAGGTGATTCTCATTTGTTTTTCTTTACTGTGGGTTTTATATTTTTATCGATATCTGAATTATATCTTGATCGACTTGAATTAAGAAATATATTGTGATATAAATTGTGGCCGTATCGCGCAGCCCTAATGATACAGTTACTCTGCTCAGAACAGTTCAGCCCTGCAGTGGACAAGAGGCTTGAGACTTTTGTGCTCGCTGCTCAGTTTCCACACCGCTTTCAGGAGGAGGTACAAGAGTCTAGAGCTGGACGATACGGACAACATTTATATCACAATATATTTCTTAATTTCTGTGAATACGATATAAATCAGATACGAACATTAAAATAGCCAAAGAGAAACTGCCGAGAACTGAACGCAACACGACATCACCATCAAACAACTACCTCTTGGCTTTGGTCAATATTAATATATTTAAACTAACTTTAAAAGTGAGTGTGATTTACTGATGACAGCGCCCCCTAATGACCATCAGTCAGTGACATGCTGTAAATCATATCATTGTTTTTAAAACATTTTATATTCATTCATTCATTTATCCATTATCTGTAACTCTTATCCAGTTCAGGGTCACGGTGGGTAAAGAGCCTACCTGGAATCATTGGGCGCAAGGCGGGAATACACCCTGGAGGGGGCGCCAGTCCTTCACAGGGCAACACACACCTACGGACACTTTTTCTTCGAGTCGCCAATCCACCTACCAACGTGTGTTTTTGGACTGTGGGAAGAAACTGGAGCACCCGGAGGAAACCCACACAGACATAGAGAGAACACACCACACTCCTCACAGACAGTCACCCGGAGGAAACCCACACAGACACAGGGAGAACACACCAACTCCTCACAGACTTTCACCTGGAGGAAACCCACGCAGACACAGAGAGAACACAGGTCCCTGGAGCTGTGTGACTGCAACACCCACCTGCTCCGCCCACATTTTACTGAATTATTGTCCAGCTCCATTGTTCTTTCTCATGACTCAATTTAATCATTTTTTTAAAATAATTTAATAAAACAAAAGTGGACTGGCACTTGGTCCAGTGTGTGTTCCTGCCTTGTATTCGTCAGTCCAGGTGTCCCACCCTGAACAGGAGGAAGCGCTTACAAATGAATGAATGACTGAAGAGTGGAGATGCCGTTAGTAATGAAGCGACCCTAAGTTTGAGAACTTCCTAAAAATAATCACAGACTAGAAGTAAATGTTAATCAACTGAGGACTGCTGTCTCTACCGCTCCGTATTCCTCGTGAAATCCCAAATCTACAGAAACAGACGATGTCAAAATCCATCTTTCTGCACGGCGTACTGTTTCAGCGCCCGTTTCGGGGGGATGAGAGAGTCACTGATTCCGACCTTGTGCTTCTTCCTCTTACGACCGTCGTCTTCTTCCTGTCCCTCCTCTCTTTCATCACCCTCTACTCTCTCCGCATCCGAGCCACCGCAGTCTGAAGCGTGTGAGGTGGGAGGGCTCGGTCCGTTTCTGCTCTGCAGGTCGCTGTCGTGGGCGAATTTACAACGGATCCCGAAGCGGCAACGTCCATCCTTTCTATACGCCACACACATCCTCTTCCCTCCAATCTGACTGGGCCGGGCCTGAGCGGTGAGAGGGACGTGCTTCTGGAGACAGCTCAGCCTCTCCTCCGCTCTCTCTTTGAAGGGGTTGGCGAACACACTGCTGCCTGCGGGAAGCCCACCTGAGCCAGACCCCCCCAGAGGAGGAGGAGGCAGCTTCTTCGAAGATAAGGAGCTGAAAGTCAGAGGAGGAGGAGTCTCGGAAGATGAGTCTACACCCGAAGGACTAACAGCTTCAGGAGACTCCTCTTGGTCATCATCTCTCTCTTCAGACTCGGACTCAGAGCTGGACTCTGAACCCAACTCCAGAAGGAAGTTACGTGGTTTCTGCTCTCCTCCTCTTCCTTCTCTCTTCGAATCGTTCTCCTGCTCCGTTCTGTACACACACCGTTTACAGATAAAAGATCCACACTGGAATTTTAGCCCAAATCAGATGTAAAGAAGCAGTAAGTCATTCCCACCATCAGTTATTATTTTCTGTAAAACACCATTCAAAATGGCGTCTTTATTCCACCTTAAATGGTGAAGCAATTACATTCTTTTGCTTCTATTCCTCACATTAAATGGAGCAGAAATTACATTGTGTCTCCATTCCACCTTAAATAGTAAAGCACCACGCTGTGGTCTGTTTAAGGTGGAATACAGTGATAGGCACCAGAATGTAAATACTACCGTTT